>NC_089530.1:31356915-31359415 GCF_963924715.1 Thunnus thynnus
TCATCATCCTCCTCCTCCTCCTCTTCCTCTTCCTCTTCCTCTTCCTCTTCCTCCTCCTCCTCCTCGGTGAATTCCAGGACTGACGTTGTCCTCTGGACTGAGACCTTCATCAGGTTGATCATCATCATCGGTGAGCTGATCAGAGATCAATTTCACAAATACAAAGGAACAGATCAATTAATGTGTGTGTGTGTATGAGTGTGTGTATGAGTGTGAGTGTGTGTGAGTGTGTATGTGTGTGTGTGAGTGTGAGTGTGTGTGAGTGTGTGTGTGTGTGTGTGTGAGTGTGTGTGAGTGTGTATGTGTGTGTGAGTGTGTGTGTGTGTGTGTGTGAGTGTGTGTGAGTGTGTGAGTGTGAGTGTGTGTGTGTGTGTGTGTGTGTGTGTGTGTGTGTGAGTGTGTGTGTGTGTGTGTGTGTGTGTGTGTGTGAGTGTGAGTGTGTGTGTGTGTGTGTGTGTGAGTGTGTGTGAGTGTGAGTGTGTGTGTGTGTGTGTGTGAGTGTGTGTGTGTGTGTGTGTGAGTGTGTGTGAGTGTGTGAGTGTGAGTGTGTGTGTGTGTGTGTGTGTGTGTGTGTGTGTGAGTGTGTGTGTGTGTGTGTGTGTGTGTGTGTGTGTGTGTGTGTGTGTGTGTGTGTGTGTGTGTGTGTGGATTAGCACAATGAGGTTAAGAGCAGATTGGAGGAGAAGAAAATGAAAATCAGTTTTCAAATATTAAATTACAACCTGCCGACAGACTGAAGGAGTCACATGATGGAGTTCAAGAACTGACCAATCAGAGACGAGAATAAACTTCAGAGAGTTACGTCACACTTTTCACACGTCGACGATCACAGACGGAGTAAAATAAAACCGCTGCAGAAGAAGAAACAAGATGACGTCATTAAAAGCTCGTCAGTCAAAGCTCCAACGAGGGGAAACATTAGTTTCATGTATTGATCTTCATCGTTGTCTTCGCTTCATCATTGATTCGCTCCGTCTGTTCATTTTGTCGCTTTTATTGATACACAAACTTTTCCACCTCAGCTGACGATCATCACGAGATAACACCAGAGATCAGCTGTTTCCATGGAGACAGTGACACAAGCCCAAGCTCCTCCTCCTCTTCATCATCATCACACCCAGCAGGACTTTCCTTCTTTCTGTCTGTTTCCTCGACGCTCGATCCGGCCTTTAATCCCGGCGTTCCTAATCTGCTGTAAACACTGTAGGTGCAGCTTTTTACTGCAATCTGACAAATCCTCCCCCAGCGTGAGCGCTGCTCGCTGTTTAAGAAGAGGGAGGAAGATGGGGGAGGAAGAGGAGGGTGTAATATTGTTGATTACTGATGTTAAGAAATAAAACATATGGCTCAGTGTTTACATGCTTCAATAAAAAAACACAGTTTGTAGAATATTCGATAATCCACAAACGAAGAATTGCACTTTTTCATTTCCTCACTTTCCCAGCATGCACCAGCTGTCCTCCATCACATGACCCTTCACCAAGACTTAATCATAATAATAACAATCAATGGTTTTTATGTCTTACTTATTGATAATATTAAAGTCTGATCGGCTCTCTTCAACTGTAAGTAAACATCCATTTAACACTTTCATGTCGAGTCACAGTAAATGAAAATGGAGACGAGTCACATGATGCTGATGAAGGTTCTCCAGCTCATCTGACAGGATGTCGGATGTACGACACACTAACCAGCGGTTGTCTAAGTAATCAATAATGTGTCCGTGTCCGTCCGCAGGATCAGTGCTGCCTTCGAGGTCCGTGACACGCCGCCTGTCAATAACACCCAAATTAAGCAAATTGCAGCAAAAAGAGAAAAACAATCATTGTTGGAGCGCTGGGATCAGATCAGAGCTTCTCCTTCATCTCTTCATATTCGCTGCTTATCTCATTGTTGCCTCCAATCCAAGTTAGCAGGGATTATCTCCCATGGAAAGGGCATTAAGAGGCGGATAACCTCAGCTTGGAACCAGTTAATCTACCAGCATGTTAATGAGTCTTGTAGTGGATTGCTTAAATTAAAAGCAAATATCAACAGTCATTTGGCTAAAGGAGGCCGAGCGAGTGCCTGGCCTCAATAATAATGCATTAAGTGATTTGAGTCCCGGGTCGTTGCAGTAATCATGTAATGTGAGTGAAAAACAATAAAATTAACAGGTTATCAGGAAATTAAGTCTCATTCATGAACCTCTCAAACAAAAAGCTTCAGCAGATTTCATTCTGATCAAGAGAACAAGAACATCATATGTTTCAAATCAATATCAGTATCAATAAGGATATTCTTCCAATAGTTTTGATACTAGAATCTCTGAACAAACATGCTAAATCACATGTAAATGTGTGTTTACTGCGATAAAGCATCTGACTGTGATACGTTATATGAAATAAAACTTGTTTTAAGAGCTTTTAATCACAGTTTGCACAGTTTCACAGTCTGACGACAGAGACGAGTGAATCTGCTGCGGTCGCTCGGGGTAACCCTGGATGTGTGTGATCATTTT
>NC_089530.1:31364415-31386915 GCF_963924715.1 Thunnus thynnus
TTAAACTGTTCCATATGAAGCTGAAGCTTGAATTCACCTTCAAACTCACGTTGCAGCAACAAATATTAGATTCACACTCTGAGAGCAAAGTTTATCTTCCGAAAGAGAGAAATTATATCTTCTTCTTTAAACTCAGAGCCAGAAACTACAGAAGATCAGACGACAGACGCATATGTTTAAACTTCAAGTCTATTTTTTTTCCACAGACTTCGATCCCCGTCTTCCCTCCACATGTTGACGTGTTCTTAGGCAGGAACCTCCGGGGCTGAAACATGAAGCCAACATGGAAGTCCCAAAAACTGCAGTTCCTTCAACGACCACTTGAGGCTCCAAAGTGAGTCAATCCCCATAGACCCCCATAGACCCCATAGACCCATAGACCCCATAGACTCCCATAGTCTCCCATAGAGCCCATAGACCCCATAGACTCCCATAGAGCCCATAGACCCCATAGTCTCCCATAGAGCCCATAGACCCCATAGACTCCCATAGACCCCATAGACTCCCATAGTCTCCCATAGAGCCCATAGACCCCATAGACTCCCATAGACCCCATAGACTCCCATAGACCCTATAGAGCCCATAGACCCCATAGACTCCCATAGACCCCCATAGACCCCATAGACTCCCATAGTCTCCCATAGAGCCCATAGACCCCATAGACTCCCATAGACCCCATAGACCTCCATAGACTCCCATAGTCTCCCATAGAGCCCATAGACCCCATAGACTCCCATAGACCCCATAGACCTCCATAGACTCCGTAGACTCCCATAGACCCCATAGACCCTATAGACTCCATAGACCCCATAGACTCCCATAGACACCCATAGACCCCCATAGACCCCATAGACCCCACAGACCCCCATAGACACCCATAGAGCCCATAGACCCCATAGACTCCATAGACCTCCATAGACCCCATAGACCCCCATAGACCCCCATAGACCCCAAAGACTCCCATAGACCGCACAGACCTTTGGGGTCTATAGATCCCCATAGACCTCAAAGACTCCCATAGACCCCACAGACCCCCATAGACACCCATAGACCCCCATGTTAAAATGAACAGCAGAAACAAACATGTTTACAGCCTGGTACAAAAAACGGTTTTGGTCTCTATAGCTGATTTCTCCGTTCATGACAACTATACGGGGAGTGAAAGCCACCATGACGTCACCCGTTGGTTTGAGTTTGCATTTTGACCGTCACCATCTTGGATTTTTGGAGCCAGAAGTGACCATATTTGGATGAAAGGGCGGCGCTGACCCTGACGCTAGATGCTAGCTGCTAGCTTGGTTAGCATGGTGCATTTATAGTCTATGGTTAACTGTGATAATGCTAATGCTAATTTTTGCTAGCAAAAAACAGGCTTAAAACCATTAAAACAAAATGTACTTACTGGAAAAAACTGAACATCGACTCCTTAGAGGATCTTTTAGTTCAATCAAACACAACAAGACTTTTTTACGGCCACAATGTTACAATTAACTTTCATGAACTGACATAGTGACGGCTACGGCTATACTCCGTGGTTACGCCATGGTTACATTTACTGAACCAACATTGTCGCCATGGTAGCGACTTGTCTTTGACGACACCCACTTGTCACTTAAAGCGGCCACGCCCTTAATTATGCATACATTTAAACCTTAATTAAATTTAAACGGGTGAGTTATATAAAAATTCACCTCCGCACAGTTGTCATGAACGGGGAAATTAGCTCAAGAGACCAAAACAAAAACATGTTTATTTTGCCGTAAAGTTAACATGGGGGCATTTTAACATGGGGGTCTTGACTCGCTTTTGGAGCCTCACGTGGCCATTAGAGGAACTGCAGTTTTTGGCTTCATGTTTCAGTCCCGGCGGTTCCTGCTTGGTTCCTGGGTTTGAACCCCGGCTGTTCCAGGTCCTTTCTATGGGGAGTTTGCATGTTCTCCCCATGTTTGCGTGTTTTCAGTAACACTTGTGTGGCTAACACGAACCTGTAAAAATATGTTTTCAATACCTGCACATTTCCTTTAATTTAGCATTTAGTTTAATATTATAATTGAATATTTATCTCAATAACAGACATCCTGGTGTTCATATATAAGAAAATAACAAACAGGGTAGAATATGAGTATTATATTACAACACTTTATTTACAAAGGCAGTCAGAGGTATTATATTTGACTTCTGACGACACATTATGTGTACTTTCAAGATAAATTCTTGCAGTATATTCAGAGTCCTCAGTGAATGAAGTGAATGACCAGTGAGATGATGAATCTGCTGGATAAAAACATCATTACCTCCAGCTCCCTGTGTCCTCGTCCTCCCTGCACTCTTTCATCTGGACCCGGCTGCATTATAACAGGCCAATCCAATTTTCATTCACTAGCATGGCTCCTTCCTAGATGAGGGCTGAGGGGGATAAGTGAGTAAAACCACTTTGTTTCATTATATAATGTTGGAGCGGAGCAAATATAATAATATTAATGGGATAATTTAATGCAATTTTCTTTATTTGATGCACTCTGACTCTGCCGGCTAATCTGAAGGCATTGTTTAAAATAGATTGAAAAATGAAAGAAGTCCAAACAGCTAATCCTCCACTGAGGTCAGCCAGACGGGTACTAACAAGTACATGTACTCAACTACTGTACTAATACACCATAGGTGGAAAGACACTGAGTACATTTACTCAAGTACTGTATTTAACTACAGTTTAGAGGTGCTTGTGCTTTACTTGAGTATTTCCATGTGATGCTACTTTCTACATTTCAGAGGGAAATATTGTACTTTCTACTCCACTACATTTATTTAACAGCTTTAGTTACTTTTCAGATGAAGATTTGACACAATGGATAATATAACAAGCTTTTAAAATACAACACATTGTTAAAGATGAAACCAGTGGTTTCCAACCTTTCTGGCTTTTGACGTCTTACAAAAAGCAGTGTGTAGTCGGGGTCACATTTCACATGTCTATGAGTTGTTAACAGCTCCACCAAATAGTGATTTTTCCCTCTAAACTTCTCACATGCTTTCATTTCAATAAATGTTCAAATGATCCAATATTTCAGCAAAAATCAGAGATTAGAGAAAAAGTTGTTGCTAAATTGACTTAAAGTATCAAAAGAGAAAATATTCACTTGCTTGGAGATTCAATAATGACTTTTACAGGTGAAATATATTTGTATTTGTGCTTTCTGTATATTATGTTGCTGACTGCTGAACTGTATTCCTAATTAATTATATATGTTGTATATATATATATTTATACATATATAATAATAATTACATGTTTATTTTTTGTCTCTGAATGTATTGATTTCTTGTTTTTTCTCAGATTAAACTTCTGTAAACACTTAAAGAATCTGAATCTGGAGAATAATCCTCCTTCACCTCAACTGAGGTTGAGGGATTGACACTGAATCATAATCTGGAAAAAAAAATATGATTTAAATCAATATTATAAGACATAAAGTCAAATTTACAATTTACTAAGTCAAGATTTTAACTTCCTTATCAAAAATTATAATTTATTATGTCAACATAACAATTTAAATCAAGATTATGAGATACACCGTCAGGTCATAATCTTTGTGAGAAATCTGTAAATTAATTTGAAAGTGGAATAATCAGGCAGCACAACTCGGTATCAGAAAGTTTTTGATTCGTAATGTTTTGGGGTTCCACAGGGAACCATCCCGGGGTCCCTCATCTTTTCATTATTCTTATTTATACTTATTAATGATTTAAAATCTGCCGTCGATTGTCTCAGAACTTCAATACTTTCTCTGTCAAACACAGAAGACTTTTGTTTCAGGCAGAAGATTTGAAAATCTCACTGAAACTGAAGGAAAACAAAGAATTGTTTCTGCGAATGAAGTCTGAGTTTCTTAGATTAAACTTTTGTAAACCCTTTATAATAAATAATCCTTCAACCCTGAAACTGTTTATTTTCTCAGTCATGATCATTTCTGTGTCTAATGGCTTGTTTTCCAGTCTAACCAGCAGAGTTAAGCCTTCAGAACAAGAACACGCTGAATAATAATAATAATGATAATACTGTAATAGATAAAAAAAACAAAAAACTTTAATCTGCCTCTTAATGTACCCACAGTTGTCTAATCCAGATCTTATTTGTTCTCTGGCCTGCAGTGTATTTTGCTGCGGGATGAGATGGTGTTTAATCGACTTTGGGAGAATTAGTCATTCCTTATTACCGTCGTGGTTTTTACAGGACGTTCCTGGAAAATCCCATTCAACACACATTTTAATTTCATTTCTGTGGCTCAATCATGTTGAGGGCAATGTAAATAATCCAATAACATTAATCATCATTTCTGTTTTTTTCTTCCAAAAATAAACCAGTGGCAGGCGGATTGGATGGACGGAGACGCTGTCGTTCACTCTCCTTTATTGGTTTTTTAGAGGCGATGATGGTTTTGTAAAATGTCATCATGACCCCAATTACTCAGCAGGAGAATATTTCTTCTGTTAATCCGGAGAAAGACCGCAGTGTTTCATCAGCAGGCTGAACTTTAAATATTTATTTCATTGTCAATAATTCAATCATTCTTTCCTTCCTCTTGTTCTTTATTTTGCTTTAGTAAATTTAATAAATCAACATGATGACTTAATTATGATTATGAGACACAAAGTGTTATTTCAAAACTATAATATACTAATTACAGAATTAAGATTATGAGATACTGATTCAAAATGATGACTCGTTAAATAAAGATATATGATATTTAGTATATTTTATATTTAGTTTTGACCTCAGTGAGTCGACATTATAGATGTTAAATCAAAGTTATGACTCATAAATCCAGATTATGAAATAATAAGTCAAAATGTTTGTTTAATATCTCATCATTTCTTTGAGTGTGTTTATTTTTAACATTCCTAACATAACAAATTCATTTCTGAGAAATACAAAGAATGTTTGTTTGTTGTATTTAAGCTCCTTCAAGCGTTTTTTTCATCTTTCAGTCTTTCAGCTGAATCATGACACACATGTGCAGAAAAAAAACCCTCCGTGACAGTATGAACAGTGTGTCCTCTGCTGCTGCTGCTGCAGCTGGTCGACCTGCTGCAGATTGGAGATGATAATCAGAGCTGATAAGATGCAGAGATGATAAGAGATAAATAAGATGCAGCCTAATAAGGCTCAGAAAATAAGGCAGCTCAGTCCAGATGTCCCGGCTGCGTCTTCTAATCCACACCGAAGCTGCGTCTTACAAGATGAAAGTGGAATCTTCTATCAATTATTATCCTAACATACTGAATTATATCCCCAGAAATCCCTCAAATTATTCCCTAATAATCCTCCTGATGGGATCACATGACCCAGATAGAGCGGATACATCGCCGCGGTCACATTATCAGCAGCTCAGCTCAGGCGTTCACGCTCACTGTTTATATGACAGGAAGTTATTTTCATCATGAACTGAATGTGGAATAATAAAAACACACTGACATCAGGAGAAAGTGCTGCTGCTGGGACATGAAAGAACAAAAACAGACATTTCAGGTTAAATGAAGCAAAGTTGAACTTCTGAAGAGCTTCTGTCCGTCAGACTGAACTCACACTTAAAGGAAGATTCACAGTTTCTCCAGTGTGTCTGAATGAAACCAGTGAAACCAGTTTTTCCTGTCCCAGTCTCTCTGTCTTCATGTTTTTTTTGTCTCTCTGTCTTTCTGTGTCGATTAACAACTTAGTTGGATTAGTGTCTCAAACTGACGTAATTGTCTCTAAATGTCATTTGTATGTAAATCTGCGGGACGATTAGGATCCACTCAGCTCTGCTTTTGTTCTGTTGAACCATCAGTGTGATGAAAATAAAAAGGCAGCAGAAAGATTACAGAACCATTAACGTCCCCGCGACCCATTAACTGATAAAAAGCTATTAGAGGCTTATAGATTAAATTACATATATGGAGCAGAGTGATGATGAAGGCTCAGCAAGAAGAGGAGGAGGAGGAGGGTGGAGGTATGGTGTGGATGGAGGAGGAGGAGGAGGAGGAAGAGGAGGAGGAGGAGGAGGGGTCGTGTCACCTAAAGGTCACAGGTTTGATCCCACAGAGCAGACTGGAAAGTCATTTCACCTGCACCAGTAACATCTGATGTTTACATTTTTTCATTTAGCTTTTATCCAAAGCGACGTTCATATGAGACTGGTACGACACCAGCAGGATCCAGTCAGGAGACAACAACACCAGTAAGAGCCATGAAGCTGAAGATTGGGACCAGTAGGACGTAGATGCCAACAGGCGGAGCAACAAGGCAATGATTAGAGTGCATAGTGTAAAAGAAAACTGAATAACAGGTTATCATTTGATGTATTTCTTCAATATATCATACATGTTTCAGACAGTGTTTAAGTTCAGTTTAGTGTTAGTTTGTGTGTGCTGTGTCTATTCTAAACTTAGTTCTTTGCTGTGTAAGATGAGGCAGTTTATTCTGTTATACCTTTACCTGAGCCAGTGATAAGATAAACTGTAGTTATGTAGATGTTTATGTGTAAAACTGATAAGCTTTAGAGGATAGTGTGGTTTGTCCTTAATGTAATATAGTAGTAATGTTATTTTGTGATGTTACTTGGTGCATACTTATGTACTGTCATATATGGTCGTGAAGAAAGTCTGTTCCTAGGTTAGCTGAACTTTTGACTTATGTTTCTATCTGAGGGTTGCTGACCTGTAAGGTTAGTAAACAGATGTCTGAAATTCTGTACGAGCAGTATTTAAGGGACTGGTTAACCTTTCAGACAAAGAAAAGATAGCTAGGTGGTATCTTTGTCTCCAGAACTATGATGCTTTATACTTCTGATTGTATTATTTGATTACATTATTTCATAACCTGACAATGCTCTCTTTGTGTGTTTATTGAGTCATCAGCAAGTTCCCCATTACAATAGAAGCAAGTTTCTTTCTGTTTTTGTTTTTTCTACCTCCAGTCCATCAAGTGCAGCGGTGTTGGTGAGAGCGTTGGGTCTTTAGTCTTTTCATAAAGATTGAGAGGGACTGATGGATAAATTATCAATAGACTGAGGTTTGTTGAAGTCAAGCGTCTCTTTAATTCAAACAGAACATATGTTGCAGACACAGAGAGTCTGCAGAGTCTCCGTTCACTGGTATCTATTGACGGCCTCGGGAGGCGACCAAACCTACACAAAGCTTTACAGAGCTCTCCCTTCCACATGATATCCATATGACTTCATCCCACTTTTACCCTCGTGATCCTGCAATCTAATATATATATATATATATATGTATATATATATATATATATATATATATATATATAACCATACATTTCCCCTGTTTATATGATGTGAAACAAATGAATAAAAATTCAAAACATAGAAAAATGTGTCATAAGGACTAAAGTAAGTAAGTAGGTTTTATGCATACACAACATACACAAGAGTATATCAAATCAATATATACTAATATAATATATACTGACTATATGGCTAAATACTACAATCATTATGAAATCAACTTATGGTAGATACTTCTAAACAAAGAATGCACGTACTAATGATTATGATTTTGATTATAACAACATAATTGTAATAAAAGATTAAATGCAACACATTAGTAAGTTACAACGTTTCCATCAATGTTATCAGTTCTGTTCTGCAGATCGATGGAAACTGGTTCCAGCAGCTGGAACCACTGAGGAGAAGATTCCCCGACGTCCTTGAACATAAAACCACCTGCACATTTTCAAATGTACCATAAAGACACTAAAGTATTTTAGATCTATTCATCACACTGTTAATTAACACCCATTAAATTATAAATGCAACGTCAGCTTGAAACAAATGTAAAGAATATTTTAGTGTAGTGAAAATGTAGTGAATGTTTGTTTCTTGTGTTTCATCTTGAAGAACATAAATCTAATAATATTCAGTAGAGAAAATAGTCCCCAACAATTCCCTCCTGTTTGTTTAAAAAGTACAACATGTGGCGCCATGGTTACCAGAAATTAAAAGTGAACTGATTTAATCTGCAGATCAACTCGTAGATCTGAAATGTGACTCCAACTACAAAAAGGTTGGAAACCACTGGTTTCATCTTTAACAATGTGTTGTATTTTAAAAGCTTGTTATATTATCCATTGTGTCAAATCTTCATCTGAAAAGTAACTAAAGCTGTCAAATAAATGTAGTGGAGTAGAAAGTACAATATTTCCCTCTGAAATGTAGAAAGTAGCATCACATGGAAATACTCAAGTAAAGTACAAGTACCTCACAACTGTACTTGAGTAAATGTACTAAGTTACAGGAAGCAGGAAAGTTTTGATTCTGCAAATGAGATTTAATGACAAGAAGAAAAATACAGAATAACATCAGTAAATCAATAATGAGAGTCAGTGATTGATTGTGAGAGCAACAGTTTGTCTTCTTCCACCCTGTTGATCAATGATAACAGAGAAAGGCCTCCACACACACACACACACACACACACACACACACACACACACATGAACCAGATGGTGTTTTCACAGTGAATGAATCAACACACTCCCACCAGATTCCCCACAGACTCTCACACACTCTCATCGCTCACACCGCAGCGTCTGATTGGCTGCTGCAGGTTAACGAGGTAATGAATGGACACACCAGCTGCTCCACAGACACTCAGAGGTATTCAGGACTGTTATTTATGAAACAGACTGTCTGCAGTCCTGTTAGCGCCCCCTGCAGGCCGCAGGGCTCATTACAGACACAATATGCACACGATTGATCGTCAGTAAACATGTGAGGTTTGTCCTGAGGGGGGCGCTAGAGGGAAGGTCATTAACACGGAGAGGGTTCCTCCTCTGGAGACATCAATGACATCTAGAGAAATAATTTATTCATTTTTAAAAATCTTAACTGAGTGCATGAATGAACAAGGAAAATAGAAAGAAAATTAAAAAATAAATACCTAAAATAAATAAAACAACAGAATTCACTTGTTAACAGTTTTACAGCCTTCTTATTAGATTTAATGGTCTGTAAGTGAGAGACGTTTTTTGTTGGCAAACTTACACTTATGAATATGAAACTTAGCTATAATAATTATAAGACTGATAGCGTCGCTGCTACTTTGCATAAAGTTAAACTCAACTTCAGCTCGTTGCTCTTGGCGCTGGCATCACTGCTGCCAGGCATCTGAAGCTCTTCGTCAACAGCTTTCACTGAAAATAAACGACTGCCGGCTGCTTTTGTCGCTTATGAATCTTTAGATGTGAGCGCACAGTAATACAGGAGTACTGCTAAAAAACATAAAACATAAAGTATACCAAAAAAAAAAAATTAATTAAATGAGAGACAAAAAAGTTAAATAATTAGAAGACTAAATAATTTAAAAATAAAAAGAAGAAAAACATGAGAAAACAGATTTAATTGGAGAATTATCAGGATTAAAATAAACTATACAGGAAAAAACTGGATTTATTGGAAGTGTTAGTGATTTGTTTTTGAGCATAAGGTCCATATTCTTCAATATATGATACTTGTAGGTCAACAAATTGTGTTTAAATAAAATATTGACAATGAAAGAAGCTTTTGTTTAAATTAGCTGAGCTGCTTCCGTGTTTGCTTTTTCTCTCTCTCAACTTTATTGACAACTGTCAAATTAAAAAAAAACAGTCACATATAAACAAGTTTAAAGAAGAAAAAGAGCAAAGTGCCGGGAATTCAGTAAAATAATAAGTAAAAAAACAACTTTCAGTAAAGGATTGTGCAAGAAGCTTTTTACAGTAAATAAAAACTAAATAACACATAGGATGAGGGAAAAATAAATAAATAAAGGGGTGCAGATTAATATTCAAGTAACATTAGTCAATAGGGTCTTTGTTGCTTTTTTATTTTGCAGTTTAGCTAAAGTTTAGTTTCCTATCTGTTTCTGTCATGTTTGTGGATTAAAAAGTGAACATTCTTGGAGAATAATATTAATAAACTACACGGGAAGATGTTGGAGTTCTTAGACGTGTTAGTGATTTATTTCTCAACACAACTTTTCTTCCACGTATAAAAAAAACGAGTTTATATAAAGTAAATTGGACATAAAAGACGCTTTTGTTTAAGCTAGCCGTGAAGCTAGCGGAGCTGCTTCCGTGTTTTCGGCCACGTTACCGCCATTCAGCCTGACGTCATCAGACAGCGCCGCATTGTTGACATTAGCAGAAAGAAGAATGAGCAGAGAAGTGAATTAACGGCTGAGTAAACGGAGCGGCTGCCGGTGGTTTCTGCTCGGTACGTAAACACGTTTTTACGGTTTGTTTAAGTGGCTGGAGCTGTTAGCCTGCTGCTAACTCTCCGCTAACCTGCTGCCTGTTTCAGGTTAAACTGTGAAGAAAGAAATGTTGTGTAAAGCTGTAAAGAAACAGCCAGTGTGACTTTATTCCGCCTGTCACGAGGTCTAATACTTGTTTAAAATACACGATGTGACTGTATGAATGTTTCCTGTTATAGAAGCAGCTGTTCACACCAAACACCGGCAAATATCTGTCAATTTAATATCTAATTAACATAATTAATTTGAGGAATCAGTGGTGCCATAGCTGAAAGTATCTAAAGGTTGTCTTATTTTTAGAGGTTACTTAGTTTAAAACAAAGTCAGTTATTTAATTTTAAAGAAACAAAATCTTCAAACCTTTTTTTTACTAACTGTAACTGTGATATCTTCTACTGAGAAACATAGAAAGCTGATATAATCACTAATAAGCAACTAAACTCTGTTGTCGTTTCTCTCACACACAGACTTTTATACTTTTACCTCTTTTCACTGAGAATTAAGCTAGAAAATAACATTATATTCTAAACATCAGGTAGTTTCTAATGTTTACAGACTTTTTGTTATTCATTAAACTGTATCTGCAGAATATTTTAATTTTAAATAAATAAATCCTCTATTTCTATAGTCTGTTAACTAAAACCAAACTCTGTTCTCGTTTCTCTCACATACAGACTTACACAACTAGTTAGAGAATGACATCATAGCCTGAACATCAGATTTAATTTAATAAACTTTTTGTTACCTTTCATCAATGAATTCCTAACAAACAAATTGTGGCTTTAAAATGAATTTTCAGTGATGACTGAATGTTAACCTCCAGTCTTAAATAGTCATCGTCTCCTGCTGCCTTGTGACTGTTTGACTCTTTATTGATCTGTTTTTCATTGATTCCTCGTCAGGCTCTCGGGATGCGGCTCTTCTAGCTCGACTCTGCGGTTTTACACAGAATGAGTCGTGATGAAGAGACCAAAGCTCGCTGGAGTCTTCCTCTTCGTGGGCTGCCTGCTCGCCTACCTGATGTTTGTGAAGCGTCACTACGGCGCCGCCAAGCCCGAAGCCTACAGACTACCTCCCCACCACCAGCAGCGGCCCGGCCTCGATAGGCCCGTCAGCTTCCAGTACGGCATCATGTTCGATGCTGGGAGCACTGGGACGAGAATCCACGTCTTCAAGTTCCACACAGACAACAGAGGTCTGCGTCTCGTTAGCGATTCATCCGCTGATTATTTTCTACGTTAATTGTTTAGTTAATGAAACGTTATGAAATAGTGAAAGAATCAAATTCACTGATGTTTTCAGTCTAAACCTTCAGATATTTAACCATGAAGCATCTTCTTCTTTGATTAAGAATGAAACGATTACTCAGAGCTGCAATGATTAGTTGCTATAGTAACTATTACATTAATCAGTTAATCATTTTGAGTCATTTTTTTTAAGAAGAAAAGCTCGAGTTTCATGTTTTGACCTGATGATGAACTCACATCACTGTAATCAATTAATCAATTAATCACCAACTATTCTGATAACTGATTAATTGTCTTAATGAGTCTTTATTTAAGAAGAAAAAGTCCAAATTCTCTGATTGCAGCTTGTTAAATGACAGTAAACTGAAGATCTTTGATTTGGACAAAACAAAACGTTTGATGACGTCGTCTTTGGAAACACTGATCAATACTTTTCACCATTTTCTGACAGTTTATGGACCAAACAACTGATCGATTAATGAAGAAAATAATCAACAGATTGATATAATTGTTGGTTGCAGTTCTACACTTTATCAAAATAATTGCATATTAATGTCCTTTTGTGGGACTAATCAATGAATCGATCAGTGGTTGCAGAGCGACTGCTCATATAAACAGGATGTTTGGATTCTAACTGGACTCATATGGATCCTTTCAGATCAGACTGTGAAGGTTTATCTCAGAGTTGCTTTTAGTGTATTTAAAATCCACATGTTGGCCCCAGACATTAATTACCAGATGTGAGTCTCTGCTGCGGCGCTCTGCTGCTGCGGCGCTCTGCTGCGGCGCTGCCAGAGTTAAAACACACAGACTCATTAGTGCGTTTTAGGGCTTTTGGTTTATTAGGCTTAGAGAAAGTTTCCTGCAGCGTTCGGGCCAAATGCCTTCGTTATCGCATTTAAGCGCTAAGCTAAATCACAGGCTGAGTGCTGTTTTGGCTCCTTTTGTTAGCATCAGAGCTAACGGACTAATGGCAGCACCTGTTAGTTATACAGATGTGGATTAATGACAACTCACATGTAGGCGGTCGGTCAGACAGATGAAGACAGACTCAGTTAAACACTGAGGCTTTCACACACACACACGGAGCTCTGTATGATCCTTTATCAGCTGTTCGGGATCAAACTGCAGCTTTATCATGTTTACGGTGTTTTTCTTCCTGCAGAAGCTCCCAAACTGGCCCACGAGACGTTCAGAGCCATCAAACCTGGACTGTCTGCGTATGCTGACGATCCAGAGAAGGTACGAGCTGCTGCTAACGTGGCAGTGATGGAAGGAAGCTGACACCTTATCAATATTACTCCCCACCGTTATTGATTCATCTGCAGTTGTTTTAGCTTTAAATATTTTTGCTGGAGTGTAGATATGATCAATAAGCCTGCATGTTTATTGTTATTTTTGTGTCTTTGTTTGATTTTAATCTGTGCAAATAAACAAACTAATCATTAGAAAAGGTGCAGAGAGACAAAACATGTCAAAATGATTAATGAAATGTTAAAAAATAAACAAAAAACACAAAATAAATAAAGGAAATCCATAATATTAATATGTATAATATATAATGTCGTTCTCCGTCCTGTGTGTGCAGTGCATGGCCGGGATCGTGGAGCTGCTGGAGGTGGCGAAGGCCAGCGTCCCCCCCTCCGTCTGGAGCATCACCCCGGTGGTCCTGAAGGCCACGGCCGGCCTCCGCCTGCTGCCCGGAGAGAAGGCCGACCACCTGCTGGACAGAGTGAGACTCTCACTGAAGCCTTTCTCTCTCACGTCCTTCTTATAAACCGACATGTTTCAGCCGTTTGATTCCCAGAGACGCGTTTATCAGAAACATGAATCCATCAGAAATAAAGAGGAAACATAAAAACGTCCTCATATGATACGAGAGGCGTCATGTAACCATCAGAGATAATAGAGAGAATATTACAGCCTGCAGATGTTTCTCTGTTTACTGCTGACAGAAACATCTGCATCAGCGCTGCAACTAATGATTATCAGCCGATTATTGTCTCAATTAATCAATGAATCGTTAATGAGACGTCAGACAGTTGTGACTCGTATCGTTTACTGTCACGTTTTAGAAGCTGCAGTTTGTTTTTTTGATATTTTGTCTTAAAAAAAATGACTGAAACGATTAATTGATTATTAAAATTGTCGTCGCAGCTCTTTGTTTTATTTCATAATTAGACTGTAAATTCGTTCAGATGAATCCACAAATTCTCCTGAATCACTTGATTCTTGCATTTAGAGCTGCAGCGATTAGTTGATTAATCGATTAGTCACCAACTATTAAATTAATTAATAACTATTAAATTAATCTCCAATAATCGATTCATCGTTTTCAGTCATTTTTAAGTCCAGATTCTCTGATTGCAGCTTGTTTAATGTGAACTGAAGATCTTTTGTGGACATTTGATGACGTCGTCTTTGGGAAACATTGATCAATATTTTCATCATTTTCTGACATTTTAACAACCAATGGACGAATTAATTAATTGAGAAAATCATCTGCAGATGAATCAGTAATGAAAATAATTGTTTGCTGCTTTACTTGCAGTTTTTTACAACAGCAGCTTGTTGAAATGTTTGAACTAAACCAGTCTGAGCTGCAACGATCAATAATCTTCACTGTCAATTAATCTGAAGTGTTTTTTTCAGTTAATATGAGTCAAAGACGACTCATTCACATCTACGCTGGAATCAGACAGTTTTCATATCAAAAATGACTGAAAATGATTAATTGATTATCAGAATAGCTGCAGATAAATGTCCTGTGTGTCCACTAATCAATGAATCTGATGTTGCAGCTCCGCGTCGTCTATAATCCGCTCTGTGCTGGATCACATTCAGCTGCATTATGCAATTGAATTGCTTTAGCTAATATCCTCACAGGAAGCTAATGCCTCTCCGCACCCCCACAGCTCCTCCTCCTCCTCCTCCTCCTCCTCTTCATCATCATCATCATCATCATCATCGTGATGTGAGGGCCAAAAAAGAAAAAGTCTATTAAAGCTTTTAAGTAATCAGTAATAACAGGACTAGAGCAGCCAGCCAAAAAGTGATTTAATCTGAAGCTTTGCTCTTATTATCAGACAGTTTCTGATTCAGCCAAACAGCTGATTACGGGGGGGGGGGGGGGGGGGCGCTGAGGGAGGGGGGGGGTCAAATATATGTTTATGTGTTAAAGTAGCGTCAGGCTGCAAAAAGAAGCTGGTAACTACAAACTGCTGCATCTCCCAAACAAAAAGCGCCTGTTTCCTGCTGGGGAACCCTCCCAAAACCTCGCAACGCCAACTGTGACGACCGTTTCATTCACAGACATGGACCCGTATCAGCACGTTCCATCCAAAACGCCAATAAATATGAAACGGAACAAATTACAAATAATCACAAACAGCAGCAAATCAAACTCCAGAGCTACAAACGCTTTACTGCAGAACAGACCCTGAAAGATGGACGAGCCCCCGAATTTGTCTCAACCAGCCTCTGAAGTCATGACAACAGAGAGGCTGAAGGCAAATAATCAATAATTTATTTAAATAAAAAGTGCAACAGTAATGTGATCATCAGTAAAGACAGTGTATCCATGAGTACAACAACAACACACAGAGGTGAAGAGAGCTCAGGTGTTCCCAGCAGGATGGTCATCACGCTGCCCTCCAGGTACCTGCTGCAGTATAGAAACAACTCACCAGAGTGTGATAACAAGCAGCACCTTAATGTCATTCAGTGTGACCTTCACTTACTGAGGAGATCAATATATCTGACGTCCCTCGCCAATAAATCCACTTAGAAACCATAGAAAAGAGCTGCAGAACCTGCACATACACCTATGAACACCAGACAACAACAGACGCTGCAGTATAATGTTCATATATATATATATATATATCTATATATATATATATATTTATACAATTACTAAGGCTACAGCAAATTAACTGACCCCAGAGACTCCAGTCTACAGTTTGGACTCTCCAGTCCAGCACACAGAAGCTTCACTCCTGAATCTAGCAGGTCACAGTTGTTACTCAGATCCAGCTCTCTCAGATGGGAGGGGTTGGACTTCAGAGCTGAGACCAAAACTTCACAATGAGTCTTGTACAGGAATGTGATAGGAAATCAATAAGTAGCACATCCAGATGAAACATTCATCCATTTTCTTTCAGTCATAAACAAACAAATGAGAGATTAACAGATTTGCTATCAAATATTTTCTGGGTTGAACAGCTCAGATGAAGACGACGGTTTATCAATGAAGTGTTTATCAGTGATATTGGATCACAGAGTGAATCTCTTTCCACAATGTCTGCCTGTGATCACATGACCAAAGCAGGTGGATAAACATACCTTCATGGGAACGTTTCCAGGAGGCGAATAGGTGTAAAATACGTCCCACTGAAAGAAATTAATTTTGTTCATGTGAAAAAAAGTGAAGAACATTTTGTTTACATCCCATTGATCCAATCTTCAGAACTAAATGTCAGATCACGCTCCCAGAAATCATCAGTTTTCTTCAGTATCAAAGTAATCCAGTGACCGTCTGTTTATCCATGGAAACAAGCTGCTTCTGCAGACTGTTTGACTAAATGTCAACAAATATCAGCTAAAAACAGCTCAAGTTGTAGCTAAAAGCTAATTAGCCACCTGGCGGGTCGAGACTAATGGACCAAAGCAGAGTCTGGAGTCTGACCAGAGACGATATCACACCGAAAAACTCCAACAGATCTGAGGCCAGACAGTCAGAGCAGATAAACAGCTGGATCCAGATGCACAAACTCTGTAGATTCATGAATAAAACTGTACTGTGACGGACTATAAGTTTAGATTTTTTTTGTAAATGTCAAAAGTTATAAATAAACTCTGGGTGGAAAAACGGCATAAGAAGAAACAACTTTATGTGCCAAAAGTCTGATTCGCGTTAAAGGTGCAAAGGAATTATGTACGAATTTTAGTTTAAAACATTCAATATTTAACTAAAATGATCAAAAGAATGTGAAGAAATAACCGTTTCGGTGTTAAGTCAAAGACCTATATGTATTGTGCTGCAGAGATATATATTAAAGTTAGCATGCTAACCAGCTAGCCCCGTCTGTCCTGTCTCGTAATACCAGTTTGTACCTCAAGAGGCGATAGTGAGTCACTGTAGCCTCAAACATGAGAGGAAGAAGTAGTGCTTCCTCTTCTAGGTTAGATTTATTCACGCAAACGTTAGCTCAACGTTAGCACTGAACTGATATTGTTATCATACTTAGTCGAAGTGGTAGTTACCCAGTTTGCTAGCTAACAGAGCAATGATAACGCACTATTGATTCAGCGCTAACGGAGCGTAACGGACACCCCGACCTTCTGCTGATATGCTGCCCCTGATTGGTTTGGAGTGATCTCAAATTCTGCACCTTTAATTCTGATTTAATAGAGCTGCTGTGTCTTAAGTTCAGGCTCATATGATGGTTCCTTCCAGCTGTGGATGCATGAACATCATTTCTGTAATCGTAGTTTCATAATTTAGACCATCAGTAGTGATGCTAATGAGTACGGATGCACGATATTGGATTTTTGGAAATCCGATATGCCGATATTTCCAACTTACTGTGGCTGATTGCCGATATATGCACATATTTTTTTCCCGCTGGCTGAGGAGACTATTATGCATGCAAGCATAGATTGTACTATGTATGATCAAGAAAGACAATATATGAAGGAAGAACTTAGGAAGCCTTAAAACTTTAATGAACCTGCCAAGTGGGAGCAGCAGAGTTTTCTTTGAGTTTATAAGACAGACAGGATTAATGTGCAGGATTTAATCTCTGGTCCACACTCCGGAGCAGAAGGTGGCGCTAATGCACCTAATACGCTGGTTGACAACCGCCGTTATAAACCAAAAAGATTTTTTTTTTCCAAACAGAGTGGTACATCCTGTCATCCGAGGTGTTTCCTATCTGTGCAGCAGCTCCTCCGTGGACATACCGATGACCGACCGTTAGGGTGAAACATTCTGTGGAGGGAAGCACAGTCAGGCGGCGGAGGAGATGGCGAGAAATTGGCCTCTCGTTATTGGCAGAAATGGCCGATGCCGATATTTCATTTTAGAGCTTTTATCGGCCGAAAATGTTTATATGTAAGAATAAACAAGACACTGTGCTGCTGTTCTCCTGTGTGTCCAGGTGAGGGCGCTGTTCATGGAGTCTCCGTTTCTGTCCAGAGACGACAGCGTGTCCATCATGGACGGCACCGATGAAGGTATGACGTCTTTATTGATCACTGATCGACACTCTGTCACATAAACCAAACTGAAGCGAATCAGAACCACTCAAAAATAAAAACTGATATTTGGGGCTCTGTGACCTTTGCTGAGGCTTCGTGCGGAACATGATCCTCTTTATCTCTTTATAACTTTATTAGATTACAGACACTCGTGTCCTCATCGTTTCATTAGTGTAATCTGTGAAGCCGCTCAGATGGATGAGCGGCGAGTAGATCCTGTTCCCCACAGAAGCCTCAGAGGTCCCACTCTGATTTCCCCACTGAGAACCCACAACATGGAGGATTAAACAACATGGAGATTAAAAGTTAGTTGAAACGGGAGACGAACCAGGCAGACGGTCTGCGCTCAGTCATGCAGGAGGGTCTGAGTTCAGATGATCAGTCGATTAACAGAGATCGATCATTGATTAATCACAAGCAGCAACCTCTGAAACATGGAGCCAAAAACTGCAGTTCCTCTAATGGCCACTTGAGGCTCCAACAGTGAGTCAATCCCCATAGACCCCCATAGACCCCCATAGACCTCCACAGACCCCATAGACCCCCATAGACCTCCACAGACCCCATAGACCCTCATAGACCTCCACAGACCCCATAGACCCCCATAGACCTCCACAGACCTTATAGACCTCCACAGACCCTATAGACCTCCATAGACCTCCACAGACCCTATAGACCCCCATAGACCTCCATAGTCCTCCATAGACCTCCATAGACCCCAAAGACTCCCATAGTCCTCCATAGACCCCCATAGACCCCCATAGACCTCCATAGACCCCACAGACCCCATAGACCTCCATAGACCCCCATAGACCTCCATAGACCTCCATAGACCTCCATAGACCCCCATAGACCTCCATAGACCTCCATAGACCCCCATAGACCCCCATAGTCCTCCATAGACCTCCATAGACCCCCATAGTCCTCCATAGACCTCCATAGACCCCCATAGACCCCCATAGTCCTCCATAGACCTCCATAGACCCCCATAGTCCTCCATAGACCTCCATAGACCTCCATAGACCCCCTTAGTCCTCCATAGTCCTCCATAGACCGCCATGTTAAAATGAACAACTTTACGGCGGAAATAATCATGTTTTTGTTTTATTTCCTTGTTTATAACTGGACTGTAATTAATTTCTATGTAATTACTTGTTTCAGTTTAATTAACGAGTTGATGTTCAGTTTTTCTATGACGTACATTTTGTTTTGTTTTAAGCTTGTTTTTTGCTAATGAAAATTAGCATTAGCATTATCACAGTTAACCATAGACTGTAAATGCACCGTGCTAACCAAGCTAGCGGCTAGCAGCTAGCATTAGAGTCAGCTCCACCCTCTCGTCCAAATATGGTCACTTCTGGCTCCAAAAATCCAAGATGGCGACGGTCAAAACGCCAAACGAGAGACCACAAACCAACGGGTGACGTTACGGCGGCTACGTCTGTTATTTTTATACATTTATCAAACTAAAACACAAATCAGCTCCTCAGATGTGAAGATTTGCTGTTTTTTCTGTTTTATATCATAATAAAGTGAACACCTGCGTGTAGATCGGGGCAATATATCGATATTATATCGATATCGTGATATGAGACGAGATATTGGACATCAATATATCATGATATGTCATAAATGTCTTTTCCTGGTTTAAAGGCTGTATTACAGTAAAGTACAGACTAGTCATTAAATCCACATTACTGATGATTATTAATCAATAATCTCATTGTGTGAATGTGATGTGTAAACACCAATCACCAATAGTCATCCTACAGTCCTGTTGCGATATCGATATCGAGATATTTGGTCGATAATATTGTGATATTTGATTTTGTCCACATCGTCGACCTGCAGTGTTTTAGTGACTGTTAATAAAAGGTCGTCACCTTCAACATTGAGACGTTTTTTCATGATTTTATGACATTTTTTAGAATCGATGAAGTTCAAACACATGAAATGATGAAACCAATAAATATTCTACAGAGACTTTTTTAGACTTTCAGTCGACCAAATGAGAAGTCAAGTTGAGTTTCAACCTTTTTAGTACAAATTTCCCTTTTTGCTTCTATTCTTTAACAGGGAAACGTCAAAGAGAGAATTTCATACTAAGAAGACTTAACCTGTGAAAAATATCCGTTTTATTTGATTAGCTCAGCCGGCTTAAGCTTCATAGTAACTTCAGATGAACTCCATCACCTACACTGTAAGCATGTTATGAATGAACGTTTTAATGGAGGAAGAATTACAGCAAGAAAAACATGTTTAATCATTTTTTTGCTTCTGACTGGTTTAAGACACACTGTCCTTTAAGTGATTTCTGTCTAACAAACATTCATCATTTCCACCTTTATTAATTAGGCTTTAGGAGACTTCAGCAGACATTTTTGAGGTTTTACAGACCAAACAATCGATCGGTTAATGGATGAATGATGAAGAGGGTTGGTTGGATGTGGCCAGATGTTTGTTGGGGGGTCAGTCGTGTCCCTGCGGTGACCTCCTGCTCTGCCATCACAATGAACTCACTAATACGATTGTTGTTGGGTATTTATGTTTCTATATGAACCACATGTAGGTTCTGTGTTTGAAACGTTTGCTCTGTGTGCAGCTCGCACAGATATAATCCAATCCTTTATAAAGTAGTTCATACAAGCAATTATGGCCATGTGGGATAATGTCCCACTTAATCTTGAAGGCGATTATCCCTGAGGCTGAAATGTTTTCTCCTTCTCTCTGAGTGGGATCAGCTCGTTACTCCTCTGCCATAAATGTCTTTTAATGATTACTGAATTAACTTCTTTTTCCTCGGAGCCACTAATGGACACATTCCTGTGCTGCCGAGCCGGCCATCAGCGCTCCTCTCAGGAGTCTAACCGGATCCGCTCAGCCTTATTATCGCTCCATATTTTGCCGTTCTTGGCCCGATGCTTATGGCGGGCTGAGATTACCCTCGCAGCGTCCTGAATGGAGGCGACTTATTGTTAATGCAGATGTCAGAGTGGTTAGCGGGGGGGGGGGGCCTGCTAAGTGCCGGTGTTTAGCTCCATGTCCCTCCACATACTTGTTTGTTTTGTTTTAAAATGGCTTCTTAGAGTTTTATGGTAAAGCTCCTATGATACAGTTCCTATCAAGCCCTTTAATCATCCACTTGTGCATGAGCAGCAGGTCAAAGGTCGCTGGTAAAAGGCTCTAATGCAGCCAGCTGAGTGCAAATATTCTGCCACACTAATGTCGTCTTTGAGTTTGACCTGAATAAAAAGATCCTCAGTTTGCTCCGATCACGTCGCTGCTTCACTGCTGAAATCAGTCACACGACATCAGTTCACTAATCAAATAAATAATGATTGATTAATCGGTTATAAAGTCAGAAATGATGTTGAGTGCAGCTTTATGCTCGGGATGTTTTTTTGGTTTTTGAAGTTTCATTTTAGAAACAGACAAAAAAATTAAAAAGTTTTTCGATCTTTATTTTTAAATCCACTGACAGAAAAAGTTTATAGTTTAAAACTGCAGATATAAACTTAAAAATAGACTTTTGTTCTTTGTTTATAAATTAAAAGAACTGTCCATCTCTGAACCTGGAAGTTCTTCTTCTTCTTCTTCTTCTTCTTCTTCTGGTTCTGCTTGTGTGCGCGCAGCACTGACGTTACAACAGTCAGCGGGCAGTAAAACGTGAACCAGACAGAAGAGACAGTAACACAGAGTCCAGAATCACCAGAGCTGGACTTTCTTTGTTCACATCAGTTACAGACTGAAGTGTTTAACAGCTGAGATTAATGAGTCTCATTATGTTCAGACCACAAACCAGAAACACATGATGCTGTAAAGGAAACGTAACCGAGCACCAAGCTAACGTCGGCCCCCGTGTAGCCGGATCCGACGTCTCTAGAGGCTCCTGGTTCAGATCCTTGAATGATCTCCTATCTATTGGATTGATCAGATTACACTGGTGTTCCTAATAAAACGCTTGTTGAGTGAAGGTGTCTACATACTTTTGGCCGTGTTGTGTGTTCTCGCTGTGCCGGTCGGTGATTTTAAAAGTTTTAATCTTGTGTTTTCATTCAGGGATTTCTGCCTGGATCACCGTCAACTTCCTCACCGGTGAGAACTGAAAACACACAGAATGAATCTGAAACCAGATTAACGTGAACAAGAAATAGTGATTAACTGTTATTGGATTAAACTGCAGCTCTCTCTCTCTCTCTCCCTCTACAGGTGGTCTTCATGGTGCTGACTCGCCCACAGTTGGGATGCTGGATTTGGGCGGCGGGTCGACTCAGATCACCTTCAGCCCTCAGGACGAGGTGAGGAAGACTCGGAGAGGAAGATCTCTCTCTCTCTCTCTCTGTTAAACTACCAGGATCCATCTTACAGGCTCTAATCCGTAAACGCCTCGCTAATCCCAAATAACACCCTCACATCAGGAGGAGGGGGGGGTATCTGGGTCAGACTACACACATGAGAGATTGATCACCTGATCACTTCGTCATCACTGCATTGGATCTCCTGTCAGATCACTGAAACACTGAGGTTGTTGTCTTGTTCTTCATCGTGCTCGTCCTCGTTTTCTTCAACATCATCGTCTTCGTCATGTTCTCCTTCTTCGTTGTTGTCTGTTTCTTCTCGTTTTTTGTCTGATTCGTCTTCTTCTTCTTCTCCAAGGTCGTCTTCTTGTTCTTTGCTGTTTTCTTCTGTGTCGTCTTCATCGTGG
>NC_089530.1:31394415-31401915 GCF_963924715.1 Thunnus thynnus
ACTGCAGTATTTGTACTTTGCTGTACTACAGTTGGCGAGGACCATCAACCAGGTGGAAACCAGTTGGGCTCTGGGAGCAACTTTCCATTACATCGAGTCCCTGAAGAGACACTGAAGTCAAACAGCTTCCTGGACCCTCCTGAGGTTCTGGACCCTGCTGAGGTTCTGGTCTCATGGTGACCTGAAGCTTCTCTCCTATTGGCTGATCTCTCGCAGGTGTTCTCTGTGTTATTTCAGTGATGCTAAAGACTTCATGTCGAGCTGCAGCTGATCAATATATTCATTACTGATTAATCGATTAGTTGTTTGATCCATAAAATGGTGAAAAATGTGGATCAATGTTTCCAAAGATCTTCCGTTTACTGTCACAGAGACTAAAGAAGAAAATATTCACATTTAACAAACTGGAATCAGAGAATTTAGACTTTTATTCTGAAAAAATGACTCAAAACGATCAATTGATTATCAGGATAGTTGGAGATTAATTTAATATTTGACAACTAATCGATTAATCAGCTGTTGGTTGCAGCTCTACGTTCATGTTGCAACGATGTGATGTCACGTCCTCTCGACCAATCACGGCTGCAGACTCTGCCTCGGCCTCTAACGGCAGCCAATAGGAGACGCAGGTTTCAGCCTCCAATCAGATCACACGTAGACTCTGACCGTCCAATCAGACGCTCCGATGCTTCCGGAGCATCGAGCTGCACTTTGCTTCATGTTTAAGCTCTGAAACAGGAAACGTCCTCTGAACACAGCGACCTCATGGAAACACTCCACATATCAACTATTGATCAACTATTGATAAGTTATCAGCAGCAGGAACGTTCAGTTCATTTTAAACAATAACACCAATATTTATATTCTTCTTCTTCTATATTTGATCCCGTGTTGGGATTAAACCAGTGTGAACATGTTGGATCTGTTCTGATCTTCAGTGTTTGTGCCAAAAATATTCAAACTTTTCTCTAAAACCTTGAAGATGAATGACGTCATCGTACAGACCATAATAACACAGCTGATTATCAGCTTCATTGATTTATTCATTCAGTCATCCAATCAAACGATTTCAGATCAATAATTAAAGGACGAGTTCAGTGTTTCAGTTTCAACAGTCGGGAAACATAAAGGCTGTAAACGACCAACAGACTGGAAGGATCTTTAATATCCAGTATGAACAGGATGCTGGTTTAACTGGAAACACTGAACTGCTCCTTCCAATGCAGACTGAAACAAACAGTGATGGATTTCTGATCAGCTGGTGCAACAGTCAGTATTGATAACCCTGTAATGTCACAAACAAACCTGTAAAAACACAGATTGTGATTTCATCACTCCTCCGAACCTCAAACCTCAGTCCCAGTTTAACCAGTAAACACTGGTTCATGTGTGTCTGACCTCACTCTGCCTGTAACGACAGCGACTCTGATTGTTTTATTATCAGCAACATCTGGAATAAACAGATGTGAACATGTGTCGAGCAGCAGAACAAAGACGAAGTCCAGCGTCTACGTCTGCAGCTCAAGGGCCACTTACTGGAAAACTCTGATGATGAAGGCCAAACGAAGAAGACGTCAGTCAATTCTGTTCAAATAAAGTGTTACCAAAAAAATCCCTGTGTCATTAATAATCAGCTGATAAATGGTTAATAATTAAGTTCTCAGATGTTCTGAATATGAGCTTTAACTGTTTGATTTCATCATTTCCTGTTTAATAAAACCACACGTTGATTACTGTAAAGTTTAAAACAGAGTAAAGGCTTAAAAACGTGAGAATTAACACAAACGTTCAGTTGATCCACAGAATTCATTTGTTCAACATGTTTTGATTTTTAAAGTTAGTTTTAATATAATCTGTTGGCTCCATTTTAGTGAAACAAAACAAGACGGATAAGAGATATCTGATGATATTTTCAGTATTTACTGTCATAGATTAAACAATAACTGGCAGGTTGATATATTGATGACAGTTAGCTGCGGCGCTAGCCTCCGCGCTAACGGTCAGCTGCGGCGCTAGCCTCCGTGCTAACAGTTAGCTGCGGCGTTAGCAGCAGCGTAAAGCTTCAGGTTTGGTTCATTTGAATTGTGACGTCATCAGAAACATTTTGCATTTTCACCACATAAGTTCTGACTGAATTAATTATTTAAATGTTTATAAACAGTCTGACCCTGATGTGTTCAGGAGCAGCTGGTTTTTTGTGGCGCTGCAGTAAACCTGCAGCAGTGAAGCTTCAACAGAAACTTTTCACAAACAAACTTTTATTCATGTGAACTTTCACCAATGAAACAAGCTCATAAAGCAGCGAAACAAACAGCTGTCTGGTCGCCGTGATGTCACAGCCGGACAGTCACCTGAAACAGCAGCAGACAGCGCGAGCTCTGATCGGACCTTCAGCAACAGGAAGTGAGCGAGCCAAGTAAGAACAGGAAGGGGCGGGGTCTCTGTGAGAAGGCGGGGCCTCAGAGGAAGGCGTCGCACCACTCCTTCAGGCACTGAGCGCAGGATCCGGCCTGCCGGCTGTTCGCTCCGCTGGCGTCTTTCAGCCACTCGGCGAACAGATCCGTGTCTTTCTTCAGGAGGAGGAACTGACCGAGAACCACGAAGGCCTGAAAACACGCAGAGAACACGCAACACGTCAAACACGCAACACGTCAAACACACCAAACACGCAACACGTCAAACACATCAAACACGCAACACGTCAAACACATCAAACACGCAACACGTCAAACACACAACACGTCAAACACATCAAACATGCAACACGTCAAACACACCAAACACGCAACACGTCAAACACATCAAACACGCAACATGTCAAACACGCAACACGTCAAACACATCAAACACACAACATGTCAAACACGTCAAACACACAACACGTCAAACACGCAACACGTCAAACACATCAAACACGCAACACGTCAAACACATCAAACACACAACATGTCAAACACGTCAAACACAAACACGTCAAACACGCAACACGTCAAACACATCAAACACACATGTCAAACACGTCAAACACAAACACGTCAAACACGCAACACGTCAAACACATCAAACACGCAACACGTCAAACACATCAAACACACAACATGTCAAACACGCAACACGTCAAACACGCAACACGTCAAACACATCAAACACGCAACACGTCAAACACATCAAACACACAACACGTCAAACACATCAAACACACAACATGTCAAACACACAACACGTCAAACACGCAACACGTCAAACACATCAAACACGCAACACGTCAAACACATCAAACACACAACATGTCAAACACGTCAAACACAAACACGTCAAACACGCAACACGTCAAACACATCAAACACGCAACACGTCAAACACATCAAACACACAACATGTCAAACACGTCAAACACAAACACATCAAACACGCAACACGTCAAACACATCAAACACACAACATGTCAAACACGTCAAACACAAACACGTCAAACACGCAACACGTCAAACACATCAAACACGCAACACGTCAAACACATCAAACACGCAACACGTCAAACACGCAACACGTCAAACACGTCAAACACAAACGCGTGATAAAAGAAACACGTGCAGCAGGTTGAGTAATATCTATCTGATTTGACGTTGAAGCTTCAGATAAACTTGAAACCGATTCTAACAGAAGCAGGACTGTGGATTTGTGGATTTGTCTCCATCATCAGTTCATTATGAAGGATCTTCTAACGGAGGAATGATTACTGGTTTCCAGACTGGTTTCCAGACTGGTTCCCACCTTATCGAAGCCCTGCTGCTCCAGCTTCTTGCCCAGTATCTCTCCGATCCCCGACAGACTCGTCACTGGTTTGTCTCCCATCGGTTCGCCCACAAAGTCTCGATGTTTCTGAGACGTAGTCGACATCCTGGCGAACAACGAGTCGGTCAGACCAGCAGTCAATGAAAACACTCCGACTACACATCAGCTGATGTAAACAAACATGACGACAAAAAGCTTCTAGGAAACGTCCTGACAACTAATTTATAACCATCAGTTAAACAGCAGAGACGCATGTTCATTTACGGTTTAATACGTTAAACTTTATTAAGAATGTTTGTTTCACATTAACAACTAAGAATAAAACAAATATAACGAACAATAAACCGACAAAAACAAACTGCAGCAGCATAAAATAAAGTTTCATCTGTAGTTTTAATGTTAAATTTCATCTGAACTGTTGCAGAATAAGAAAAACCTTCAAATCTCGTTTATTATGAACTGACGATCAATTAATCAATTAGTCAACCAACAGTTGGTACCGACGACGAGCCGATAATATCGTGCATCCCTAATTATTGATTGATAAAGACAAACAGTTAATAATTATATAATATTATTACAGTATTAAAGTATTAAATAGCTTGTAAACCATCATTTACTCACATAATGAGCCTCCAAATGAAATTAAGTTGATTGATGGTTTTATTAGTTCTGATCAATGAATAAACAGCAATAATGCAGTTTAATTATATATATATATACATACATACATACATACATACATACATACATACACACACGTATATATTTGATGTTGTTTTGTATGTTTCAGGTTTGGTTTCATGTATTTAAGATATTTCAGAGGGAAACTGATCAATAATATACGACCAATAATTCACATTTATTGGGATTAAATGTTAAACCTGAAGAAAACATCAATAACATATCAATAACATATCAATAACATCAGAAAAGCCTTCAGTGATGTCAGAGTTTTTATTTTGTTTCAACATGAAGAAACAAACTGATTCTAACAGATCAATCACTTTGTATTGATCGTCTATCAGATGGTTTTTTTTGAAAGGTCGTATATTGTTATTTATGGATCTGTTAGTGTGAATGTATGTTATTGATTAATAATCATCATCATCGTCAGTCTGAAGAACAGGAAGGACGAACTGATCAGATTCTGATTCATAATTAATCTTGTCTGTGATATTGATCACTGATCATTGATCCTTCCATTCACTCAGATCCTGATTAACTTTTCCGTCATCAATCATCATGTTTGGATTATTAGAAGATTTTTTCTCCTTCTGATAAAAATCAACTTGATGCTGATCAATGCTTCTCTCGTTGATATTATTGATATGTTTATAGATGGAAACTGATAAAACATAATAAATATAAATTCATCCTGTCAGATTAATAAAGTTCATCGTAGTTTAGAGGATTGATTCAGTATCAGAGGTTTTACTGATCAATACAGCAGTGATCAGTTATTGGTGCATCGAATCTGCCAATAACCAATAATCAATTCTAGATAAAACTGTCATGATTTGGATGTTTGTCTCTTTAAAAGGTCATGAAGGCATAAAATAGTTGCAGAAGTTACCAGTACAACCAGTTAAACCAGTACAACCAGTTAGACCAGTTAGACCTGTACAGTGTTAACTTTGTAACGTTTATTTACTGACAGAGGTGATTTTCCATCAGACTCTGAGAACGGTGACCTCTGACCTTTACTACACATCCATCAGTTACTGGTCTTCATGATCTACGTGGTCTCACTGGTCTCACTGGTCTTACTGGTCTTAGTAGTCCAGCTGGATTTTCAGCCACAGTTTTTCTTCTTCCTGCAGGAAGTGAAGCTTCTTCTTCTTTGTTTGTTTTCCAGACTGTAAACTGCTGATGTCATAACGTCTGCGTTCTTCTTCTCTCCTCCTGATACGATGAACCGAGTCGACATCATCATCATCATCATCATCATCATCATCATCATCATCTTTTCGGTTTGATTTTGAGGTTTTTCTTCTTGTTCCAGCAGCGTTTGAACCTTCCTGCTTCCCGTACTTCCTGTTCGCCGGCGTTTCCTGTTTCCAGGTGTGAATCTGTTTCTCTTCTTCTTCTTCTCTTCCTCTGACTCCAGCTGCATCCAGATGTTGAACAGCGCTGGTGAACCAGATCCTTGCATATAGTGTTTGATTATTTATTATCATCATTATTATTAATAATCTTATTCTGTTATTTTATTATAATCTGTGTAACAAACATCTTTAAATCCATTTTAACATCAGTTGCCATTAAAAGACTTTAATACCTGTGATTTGTTTGAAAGCTGATATAGAAATAAAGTTTGATTGATTGATTGATTGATTGATTGACAGACTTCTTACAGCCTCAGTTTGTGCTGGAGCCAGCTGGCTGTTTCCATGGAGACAGGAGCAGCTCATTAGTGTAGCTGTGATGCTAAATAACTGTTTTAATTATTGGATGTCTTTGTTCCTCTCTGTGTTACAGACGTTGCTGAATTATCGCGAGATTTTGGTCACAGTTTGTGACCAAAACGAGCGCAGCATTAAACGTCTCGTGTGCTTTGCTATTATTTTACCGCCTTTGTGCTGAAAGTGAAGCAAAAGTACCTGAAAACGTTACAGCAGTGCACGCGGTCTTTACCTGCTGGAGCTGTTCCGGGTCCACGTGCAGGAGGATCAGGTGACTTCACGTTCAGCTGCAGAGACACAAAGTTTAAACCGCAGTTTTCACCTCAGACGTTCTTCATCAGACTTCCGGTGAGAGAAGCTGCGCGCGCTTTGACTCACCTGAAGCTCAGAAAACACCGTAAAACTGCACGAGGACCCCGCGAGGAAGAAACGCGCGCTTTATTTAGAAACACGGAAGTGGGAGCTGACGCCGTTAGCCTGACGTCAGCACGCAGAGGGTCAAAGATGGTTTGTATAGAAGAGGGTTTACTCTGTGAGGAATAAAGGAGCTGTGACGTCTCTCTTCTTATTGTTTAATATTTAAAAACAAAATCCAGGAAAACAGTTTATTTTACAGTTTTTACAAATAAACTTTATGTTTATTAATTTCAGCCTGAAGCCTGGACTGAATCTAATGTTTTTACATGTTTCATCTCTGTTCATATTTATTATAGAATATAATTTTAATTATATGATTAATTATCATATTTATATATAAGCTGTAAGAGTTAATAATCATAATTACTATTATAACTGTATATAATGTTCTGCTGTTTTATATTTGAATCTTTTGTAAAGTGTTGGCGCCTCCTGCTGACGACTGAATGACCTGCATCATCTCCTTCATCACACACAGTAGTTATGATTCATTCTTTCTGACTTTATCTTCATGTTTAGTTTTTATTTCCAGGAATCAAAGTGGACGTTGATGGAGGAACGATGCACATGAAGATGTAGAAGATATAAAAAACATGTGTGACGTGACTGCAGGCGAGTCAGAAGCTGCTTGTTTATTCATTTTAATTTCATTTTTATTTGAACAGGAAACAACAGCAGAGCAACGTAGAACATTATCAGCTGAGCCTGAATCAACATACATAAGAAAACAGCATTTAGAAAATAATAACGAGTAAATTAATTTAACATGTAAACAGATTCAGAGAGACGTCGGCGGTTCGGAGGAAATATTAATGTTATTATGAAAGAGTGTTTCTGGCTGATCCTGGTGAAGCTGATCATCAAACCGATCACCTGGGTGGAT
>NC_089530.1:31411915-31426915 GCF_963924715.1 Thunnus thynnus
ATTTATAGATTATTGCTTTATGATATATGATTGTGTGTGTGTGTGTGTGTGTGTGTGAGAGTGTGTGCGCGTTACCAGACTCCGATCTTGAGTCCAGCTTCGGGCTCCAGGTAGAAGTTGTGTGTGTGGTTCAATCCCTGGTCCAGAGGTCGCTTCAGGTCGATGAAGTACGGCATCCTCACTGAGGGCGGATAAAGGTCAGAGGTCACTGAAAGGTCACATGACTGCTGACTGACACACTTCTGTCAGTGTGTGATGTCACACCAGCTGTCTCAGATCAGGTTTCACTTCCTCCCACACGGAGCAGCAACATGAGCCCGTCTGACCTTTGACCTCTGAGACGCTACTTAAACATCTGATCAACAACTCTGACAGAAACATATTTACTCCGTTTGTCAGATATAATAATAATAATAAATATCACGTTATAAATGAGAGATTTTCTTGTTATAATGAGAACTAAACTGAAAAAAAACAGAAACAACAGTAAAGTAAATCACTTCTCGTTCAGCAGCTCAGATATATGCGACTGATCAGCTGATCAGCTGGTCGATCAGTGGCCGATCGATCGCTGCATCTCTGGTCTTTGTGACAGCAGCACGATCAATAAAACCACCTGGAAACATTGGGAGGCGACAGTTGGAAAGTCGTCTGTTTCAACTTTAACAGGAGCAGCTTCTAGTAGTTTGATTATGATTCTACATCAAGGACACAACAACAGATAATCTAGATATAATCTTCTGATGTCGAACTCTAAACATCCAAAAATTAAACTGTTGTTCTTTCATCTGTAACTAATCTTCTACTTTACAACAGCATCTCTGTGACTGAATGAGATTTACTGCTGCTGCAACGAGGGAAATAAACTGACTGACCAACGTCTCTGCAGTAGATAAAGAAGAAGAAGAAGAAGAAGAAGCAGAAGAAGAAGAAGAAGAAGAAGCAGAAGAAGAAGAAGCAGAAGAAGCAGAAGACGAAGAAGAAGCAGAAGAAGCAGAAGAAGAAGAAGAAGAAGCAGAAGAAGAAGAAGCAGAAGAAGCAGAAGAAGAAGAAGAAGCAGAAGAAGAAGAAGAAGAAGAAGCAGAAGAAGAAGAAGAAGAAGAAGCAGAAGAAGAAGCAGAAGCAGAAGAAGAAGAAGAAGAAGAAGAAGCAGAAGAAGAAGCAGAAGCAGAAGAAGAAGAAGAAGCAGAAGAAGCAGAAGAAGAAGAAGAAGAAGAAGAAGAAGAAGAAGAAGCAGAAGAAGAAGAAGAAGAAGAAGAAGCAGAAGAAGAAGAAGAAGAAGAAGAAGCAGAAGCAGAAGAAGAAGAAGAAGCAGAAGAAGAAGAAGAAGCAGAAGATGCAGAAGAAGAAGAAGCAGAAGAAGAAGAAGAAGCAGAAGCAGAAGAAGAAGAAGAAGCAGAAGAAGAAGAAGAGGAAGAAGCAGAAGAAGAAGCAGAAGAAGAAGAAGAGGAAGAAGCAGAAGAAGAAGCAGAAGAAGAAGAAGAGGAAGAAGCAGAAGAAGAAGCAGAAGCAGAAGAGGAAGAAGCAGAAGAGGAAGAAGCAGAAGAAGAAGAAGAAGAAGCAGAAGAAGAAGAAGAAGCAGAAGCAGAAGAAGAAGAAGAAGCAGAAGAAGAAGAAGAGGAAGAAGCAGAAGAAGAAGCAGAAGAAGAAGAAGAGGAAGAAGCAGAAGAAGAAGCAGAAGAAGAAGAAGAGGAAGAAGCAGAAGAAGAAGCAGAAGCAGAAGAAGAGGAAGAAGCAAAAGAAGAAGCAGAAGAAGAAGAAGAAGAAGAAGAAGAAGCAGAAGAAGAAGAAGAAGAAGAAGAAGAAGCAGAAGAAGAAGAAGCAGAAGAAGAAGAAGAAGAAGCAGAAGAAGAAGAAGAAGCAGAAGAAGAAGCAGAAGAAGCAGAAGAAGAAGCAGAAGCAGAAGAAGAAGAAGAAGAAGAAGAAGAAGAAGAAGAAGCAGAAGAAGAAGCAGAAGCAGAAGAAGAAGCAGAAGAAGAAGAAGAAGCAGAAGAAGAAGCAGAAGAAGCAGAAGAAGAAGCAGAAGCAGAAGAAGAAGAAGAAGAAGAAGAAGCAGAAGACGCAGAAGAAGAAGAAGAAGAAGCAGAAGAAGAAGAAGAAGCAGAAGAAGAAGAAGAAGAGGCAGAAGACGCAGAAGAAGAAGAAGAAGCAGAAGAAGAAGCAGAAGAAGAAGAAGAAGCAGAAGAAGAAGCAGAAGAAGAAGAAGAAGACGCAGCAGATTCAGCTTCAGGACAAACGGAGCGACTCACCGAAGTTGAGGAAGACGAGTTTGGCCTGGATGGATGGACAGAGTTTTATGATGAAGGGAATGGAGACGTAGACCACCAGCAGCCACAGAACCATCCTCTTCAGCTTCCCCATCAGACCCAACCTGAGGACACACAGACCGCCAGACCATCAGACCATCAGACCGCCAGACCATCAGACCATCAGACCATCAGACCGCTAGACCATCAGACCATCAGACCATCAGACCGCCAGACCATCAGACCGCCAGACCATCAGACCGCCAGACCATCAGACCATCAGACCGCCAGACCATCAGACCGCCAGACCATCAGACCATCAGACCGCCAGACCATCAGACCATCAGACCGCCAGACCATCAGACCGCCAGACCATCAGACCATCAGTCCATCAGACCATCAGACCGCCAGACCGTCAGACCGCCAGACCGCCAGACCATCAGACCATCAGACCATCAGACCATCAGACCGCCAGACCATCAGACCATCAGAAAACCCAGCTAGTGTTGAAATAACTTATTTAACTTTTATCCAGTTTCATGCTTCAGTTTATTGCTGAATATTTAGTTTACAGGTAGTTTTGTGTTTCTGTGTTTTCACATTTTCCATCAGTTTGAATCTGAGTTTTTCTTTGATTTCTTATTGAATATGTGAATATTAAAAGTCAGAATAATATGAGAACAGTTGTAACATCACTATAAAGCTGGTTTATGTCTGAGCTGCAGGTTCAGTCGGAGACGTTTGCAGGATGTTTACAGCGTTTAGTCCCAGCAGGTTGAACTTAACGCTGATATCTGATCACTCAGACAGAGAAAGCTGATCCTTCACTCTGATAACACTGCTGTCACATGATCCAGCTGCAATCACATGATCCAGCTGCTGCACATCTAAATAATTCATCCAGCTGAACAGAGCAGACAGAACAAAACAGAACAGAACAGACAGAACAGAGCAGAACAGAACAGAGCAGAACAGAGCAGAACAGAGCAGAACAGAACAGAACAAAACAGGCAGAACAGAACAGACAGAACAGAGAAGAACAGAACAGAACAGAGCAGAACAGAGCAGAACAGAACAGAGCAGAACAGAGCAGAGCAGAACAGAACAGAACAGAACAGAACAGAACAGAGCAGAACAGAACAGAGCAGAACAGAACAGAACAGAGCAGACAGAACAGAACAGAGCAGAACAGAGCAGAACAGAACAGAGCAGAACAGAACAGAACAGAACAGAGCAGAACAGAACAGAACAGAACAGAACAGAACAGAACAGAGCAGAACAGAACAGAACAGAACAGAACAGAACAGAGCAGAACAGTCCCACTGTTAGCTTTACATTATTAATCCTGTTAGCTTCATGAGAGCTGTGAGAATCAATCAAACCTAGGACTAAATGTTTAAATACGTGAACCTCAGAATCTAAGACCCACTGTGATTAAAAATAAGACTTATGAAGACATTTTATGACCTTAAACCCTGAATCCAACTCTGCTCTTGTGTTTCCTCTGACATTTACACATTTATCTGTCATGATATCAAATCCATGACGTTCAGGTTTAGCAGCTGCTGTCGTTGTTTGTGGACAAAGATAAAATCTCTGTTGGTGTTTCTCCTCATTCAGCAGAGCAGAGTGTTGATCGGTCATAATAGTAATTAGAGACTGATCATATTAGTGATCAGAAACCTGCTCTGAACCGGCTCTTTCTAGTTATACGGCTCGTCGCACATGCTCATAAACAGCCGTCTGATCTGTAGCCTTGGTTACTGAGGTGGTTGCTAAGGTGGTTGCTAAGGTGTTTCTACGTGTTGTTCAGCTCCAACATGTTCGGATGGATTTGAGAAGTTGACATTTAGAGTAAAGAAGGAGAAAAAGAAGTGAAATCCTGCTACTATAGTTTGTTTACGTAGCCTCCGGAGCCGGAGGAAGCTTCCTGAAAGCTGACCAATCAGAACAGAGTGGGCTCATCAGGAGGCGGGGCCTTAAAGAGACAGGAGCTAAAACGGCCTGTTTCAGACAGAGGCTGAACTGAGGGGCTGCATAAAGGACCAGTAGAAGATAAATAAGGAGTTTTTAACTGGAAATCATGCAAAAATATTCCAGTAGAGCCCCAGAATATGAATATAGAGCTGGAAATGTGCAGAATATGAGTCCTTTAAACAAAGATGGAGCCTGTAATCAGTTTTAAAACATGACTGAGGTTCTTAAACATCTCTCTGCAGCTCCAGTCCAACACTGGGAGTTACTGGTTTTTATGTTTCCAGTGACTGACAGGGTTCAGTGTGTCCTGCAGGCGTCCTCCCTCCTCCTCCTCCTCTTCCTCCTACCGCTCCCTCCTCCTCCTCCTGGTCTCTGTGGTGGGTTCACCTCAAGGTGACTTTGAGGTTGCAGCGTGACATCAGCTAATAATACTGCAGGCTCACCGCCAGCTGCTGCTGAGCTTCCTGCAGCTGAAAGCAAGAGAACACACACACACACGCATGCATGTGTGTGTGTGTGTGATGTTTGCTGCTCAGTCAGGATCAGATGTGACAGCCTCTCAGCAGGAAGTAGGATTATTCTACAAAGTCTTAATCTGACTTTATTAAAGTGTAAACAATACGAGCATATTGATGATTGATACTCGTCCCTGCTGATCATCTTTCACTCTGTAAGTCTTATGACTTACAGGAAACTGTTAGTTTCACTTCATTTTTAGGGTTGAAACCAAACAGCAGCGTCGTGTCTTATTAATGATCCTTCTGACTCTCAGTCTCTAAAACTCTGAGTCATTCTGGTCTATAAACTCAGACCCTCTAATTATTGCTCTGTTCATCAGATCTGAAGACTTATAGCAGCTTTGATGTCTGCTGTGTGGACATTGATTGACAGCTGTGATTGATTATGAAAATATGGCACCAACTTACACCTACGCCCAGCTTTATAAACAGATAGATATACATATGAATGCAAATAACGATTGATCTCTTGATCAAAAATCAAAAGTGACGCCTTCAGATGTCTTATTTTATCTGACCAACAGTCCAAAACCCAAAAATATTCACTTTACTATCATGTATGACAGAGAAAAGCATCAAATATTCAAACCTGAGAAACTGAAACCAGCAAATATTTCACATTTTTCAAATCACTTATAATTAAATATATATAATATAATATAATTATTCAATTATCAAAATGTTGCAGATTAATTTCATGTTGATCAATAAATCGTTGCAGCTCTGGAACACTTTCCTGATTAACTGATTGGTGATAGGTGACGTCTTCAAATGTCTCCTCTGTCTGATCAACAGTTTACATCATAAAAAAACTTAAACTCATCACATCTGAAGCTGCAACATTAGAAACAACCGAAACAAATAGCTGCTAAATGCTCCACTATGTTCACCAGCTAGTCTACAGCTAACTGTTAGCAGGTAGTGACGCTATGAGACGCTGAGAGTGAACCAGAACAGTAAAGTTGCAGCCGGACAGATAAACAATGAGCTGAAACTCACTATAAAGCTCCGTAAAGCCGAGAGGAGCTGCAGAGTCTCATCATCACTACGAGCCACAACCAACACGTTACTACATAGATCAGACTGAGGAGGACGGAAACATTCAACAGCTTCAGGAAGACAGTGATGGACATTTTTCACCATTTTCTTATAAAGTGTCACCAAACTTCATCACTGGCTTTTAAAAAGGTTTTATGATTTTAAGAGTTTGGAAAATGGTTCAAATGAACGAAGGAATCTGTTTTAAATCATAGAAACGCCAACATGAGGTTCTTTAACCTGCGTCTGCAGCTTCAGTCCAACACTGGGAGTTACTGGTTTCCAGTTCTATGTTTCCTGTGACTGATGGGGTTAAATCAGTCCTACAGTATTTTATATCAGACTATGTCTTGTTATGTATTTGACAGCAAATATGTGTAAATATCAGGTTTCTCTGTCTTCATATTATCAAAACGTTAATGTTGTGAATCGTTGGCCTGAAGGCGACTGCAGGAATCTTCCACTCAGCTTCTCTTCTGTCATCTGCAGTAAAAATAACAGACGAAGCCTGTAAACAGTCAGCAGACGTCCGTCACAGACGCAGACTGATGACTCTGCATCCAGCTCAGCTCAGCCAGCAACACAAAGGTCTTCAGCCGACGTCACACCGACGCTGCCGGATCCAACCAATCACAATCTGCTGTTTAACATGACAGCAGGAAGTCTGACAGTAACTGGTTCCAGTTAGATACACAGATGGTCACTGGTTCCAGTTCGACACACAGGTGATCACTGGTTCCAGTTAGACATACAGATGGTTACTGGTTCCAGTTAGATACACAGATGGTTACTGGTTCCAGTTCGACACACAGGTGATCACTGGTTCCAGTTAGACATACAGATGGTTACTGGTTCCAGTTAGATACACAGATGGTTACTGGTTCCAATTAGATACACAGATGATCACTGGTTCCAGTTAGACACACAGATGGTTACTGGTTCCAGTTAGACATACAGATGATCACTGGTTCCAGTTAGACATACAGATGGTCACTGGTTCCAGTTAGACACACAGATGGTTACTGGTTCCAGTTAGACATACAGATGGTTACTGGTTCCAGTTAGATACACAGATGGTTACTGGTTCCAGTTAGACACACAGATGATCACTGGTTCCAGTTAGACATACAGATGATCACTGGTTCCAGTTAGATACACAGATGGTTACTGGTTCCAGTTAAACATACAGATGATCACTGGTTCCAGTTAGACATACAGATGGTTACTGGTTCCAGTTAGACACACAGATGGTTACTGGTTCCAGTTAGACACACAGATGGTTACTGGTTCCAGTTAGACACACAGATGGTCACTGGTTCCAGTTAGACACACAGATGGTCACTGGTTCCAGTTAAACATACAGATGGTTACTGGTTCCAGTTAAACATACAGATGGTTACTGGTTCCAGTTAGACACACAGATGGTTACTGGTTCCAGTTAAACATACAGATGGTTACTGGTTCCAGTTAAACATACAGATGGTTACTGGTTCCAGTTAAACATACAGATGGTTACTGGTTCCAGTTAGACACACAGATGGTTACTGGTTCCAGTTAAACATACAGATGGTTACTGGTTCCAGTTAAACATACAGATGGTTACTGGTTCCAGTTAAACATACAGATGGTTACTGGTTCCAGTTAAACACAGATGGTTACTGGTTCCAGTTAGACATACAGATGGTTACTGGTTCCAGTTAAACATACAGATGGTTACTGGTTCCAGTTAGACATACAGATGGTTATTGGTTCCAGTTAAACACAGATGGTTACTGGTTCCAGTTAGACATACAGATGGTTACTGGTTCCAGTTAGACACACAGATGGTCACTGGTTCCAGTTAAACATACAGATGGTCACTGGTTCCAGTTAAACATACAGATGGTTACTGGTTCCAGTTAAACATACAGATGGTTACTGGTTCCAGTTAAACACAGATGGTTACTGGTTCCAGTTAGACATACAGATGGTTACTGGTTCCAGTTAAACATACAGATGGTTACTGGTTCCAGTTAAACATACAGATGGTTACTGGTTCCAGTTAAACATACAGATGGTTACTGGTTCCAGTTAAACATACAGATGGTCACTGGTTCCAGTTAAACACAGATGGTTACTGGTTCCAGTTAAACATACAGATGGTTACTGGTTCCAGTTAGACATACAGATGGTTATTGGTTCCAGTTAAACACAGATGGTTACTGGTTCCAGTTAGACATACAGATGGTTACTGGTTCCAGTTAAACATACAGATGGTTACTGGTTCCAGTTAGACACACAGATGGTTATTGGTTCCAGTTAAACACAGATGGTTACTGGTTCCAGTTAGACATACAGATGGTTACTGGTTCCAGTTAAACATACAGATGGTTACTGGTTCCAGTTAAACATACAGATGGTTACTGGTTCCAGTTAGACATACAGATGGTTACTGGTTCCAGTTAAACATACAGATGGTTACTGGTTCCAGTTAAACATACAGATGGTTACTGGTTCCAGTTAAACATACAGATGGTTATTGGTTCCAGTTAGACACACAGATGGTTACTGCTTCCAGTTAAACACACAGATGGTTACTGGTTCCAGTTAGACACACAGATGGTTACTGGTTCCAGTTAAACATACAGATGGTTACTGGTTCCAGTTAAACATACAGATGGTTACTGGTTCCAGTTAAACATACAGATGGTTACTGCTTCCAGTTAAACATACAGATGGTTACTGGTTCCAGTTAAACATACAGATGGTTACTGGTTCCAGTTAAACATACAGATGGTTACTGCTTCCAGTTAAACATACAGATGGTTACTGGTTCCAGTTAAACATACAGATGGTTACTGGTTCCAGCCTCCTCATCATCGCTCTAACAGATCCGAGGTTTAAGCTCAGACTGGAAACACTGATTCACTCTGTTTTATGTTTCCAGTGTTTCCAGTAAAGCTGCAACAAACCATTATTCTCTTTATAGATGAATCCAACAATCATTTTCTCGATTACTTGATGAGACTGAAACGATTAGTCCATCAGCAGAAAATTAATCAATAAATTAATCAGCATTAATCATTAATTATCTGCTTGCTTGTGACGCTTTGATGCTTTTCTTTGTCCTTCGTGAATAAACTGAATATTTTTGGTTTGTCGGACACGACAAGACATCACAGACGTCACCTTGACGACAGACTTTTTTCATTATTTTACAACATTTTACAGATAAAACAATTAATCGATATGAACGTGAACGAGTTGCAGCTCTACAGAAAACAATCAGAGACACTAATTATTATTCTAATTAGACGACGTCATCAAACGTCTCGTTCTGTCCAACGATCTGCAGTTTACTGCCATAAATATTCACATTTAACAAGCTGCAATCAGAGAATTTAGACTTTTCTTCTTAAAAATGATTTAAAACTAGAGTCCGCCTGATATATCTGTCAGCCGATATTATTGATCGATATCGGCCTATCACAGATATATCGGTAGCAACACTCAGAAGTTTCCAGAGTTCATCTTAAATCATTTTGTTATTCTGACCGAACGTTTGCTTTAAAAAATGATTTAAACAACTCGATTATCAAATGGTTGCAGATTAATTTTCTTTTGATTAACTAATCGATTACTCGACTATCATTATATACATACACATATATATATATATATATATATATATATATATGTATGTATATTTCAGCTCCTTCAGTGTTTGTTATTTACCGTCTTCAGCTGGGATCCACCTCTGAGCTCCACAGACACAACGAAGACAACAACCTCTCAGCCTGAAGATAATCATCTTATCAGAGGTCAAAGGTCAGTGAGGGGGGAGGGGGGGGGGGGGTTAAAGTCTGAGACGCTGACTCAGACTCACAGCGAACAGACTTCCTCTTTCGACATTTGAAGTTGGATGAAGTGACGACGCTCAGCGACAGCGATGAACCTGCAGCTGTTCTTCACTTCGCTCCGTCAGTTACTCCGAACACGACGGAGATCTAATCCTGGACTTCACCTCTTTAAACGAGGTCAAACTGCACTTAGAGGGACTGCAGCACTTTAAAGGAGCATTCTGCTGTTTTATCAGGTTTTCATTCAACCTTTATTTATGACTCTCAGAGGAACCGCTGAGGGTGACTCTCATTAACAGCGATGCTGAGGTCACACTGTGTCAAATACAAACATGAAGAATCAACAACATCAGTTAAAACAGTTACAGGCAGGTATCGGACGGTTATGAAGAGTCCAGGAGGTTTGAGAGTATTCAGATGTGGTCATACTGAAAGATTTTCCACACAAACCCTAAAAGCAGAACTTTATAATCTTTATAGATGAACAGACACTGATGGTTCCAGTCCTGCAGTAATAAACCTGAATCTAAAGGCAGCCGTGCGTCTGTGAATTACATCCCCCGGTGTTTCCCACAGGTTGACAATTTACTTGTGGTGGTGGGTGACCGGCGAGCATGCAGAGACTCATGCAGTTTAGAGGGCAGCTACAATTTACAGATGTCCCATAAACGCCTCACATGCAGGTTGTCACTAGTCGGCAGCGCACAGAGAAGCATTTAGTCCCCACTCAGTCACCTCAGCACGCAACTCACACAGAGTTTATCTACCTGTGAGGGTCTCAACCTACCTATGAGGGTCTTACTCTACCTGTGAGGGTCTCAATCTACCTGTGAGGGTCTTACTCTACCTGTGAGGGTCTCAATCTACCTGTGAGGGTCTCAACCTACCTGTGAGGGTCTCAATCTACCTGTGAGGGTCTCAATCTACCTGTGAGGGTCTTAATCTACCTGTGAGGGTCTCAATCTACCTGTGAGGGTCTCAACCTACCTGTGAGGGTCTTACTCTACCTGTGAGGGTCTCAATCTACCTGTGAGGGTCTTAATCTACCTGTGAGGGTCTCAATCTACCTGTGAGGGTCTTACTCTACCTGTGAGTGTCTCAATCTACCTGTGAGGGTCTCAATCTACCTGTGAGGGTCTTACTCTACCTGTGAGGGTCTAATCTACCTGTGAGGGTCTTAATCTACCTGTGAGGGTCTTACTCTACCTGTGAGGGTCTCAATCTACCTGTGAGGGTCTTAATCTACCTGTGAGGGTCTCAATCTACCTGTGAGGGTCTCAATCTACCTGTGAGGGTCTTAATCTACCTGTGAGGGTCTTAATCTACCTGTGAGGGTCTCAAGCTACCTGTGCAGGTCTTAATCTACCTGTGAGGGTCTAATCTACCTGTGAGGGTCTAATCTACCTGTGCAGGTCTTAATCTACCTGTGCGTGACGCCCAAGTAGAGTTTATATCATAATCCAAAACTGACAGGAGAGTTGATCCTCTTATAAATCAAAGAGAAGCTGCTTTTGTTTCTGTGCTGCCACATCTGGCCAGACGTTTGAAGCACTGTCAGCGGAGAAATGCAGATTACTGTCGTCTGTGTTTTTTGGATCTTGAGAAAACCGTGAATTTTGTTTTATTTGTGTTAAATATCAGTTAAGATGAATACGAGAGTGTTGCTGAACAGAACAGTATCGTCTGCATAGAGATGAATTTGGAGACGGTTTCATTGATGTTTGTTTACTGCTGACTAAACTGCACCAGCAGTTTATTATTGTTTATATATTTCAGATTTACTTCATTACTGAATAAAAACACTTGATTCTCAACAGTATAACTGACTGTGTTTTGATCTATTAATTATCTGCCGACACTCAAGTTATTAATGAAGTTGTTACTATGAGATGTGATTAAAACTAAAGTTTAATCTCGGCGTCGACGCTCGTCGTCTCTCCAGAACAGCAGCAGCTGCCTGCATATAAACATGGACGTAGATGGATGCTGGTTTGAAGCCCAGAGTTGCAGCTTATGTGCGTCCACACAGCAGACATCAAAAGCTACTACAAGTCATCAAATCTTATGAACGGAGCAATAATTTCCTAAATGACCACCAGTTCATTTATTACAGGCCTGAATTTACAGATTGAGACCAGAATAACCAGTGACTGACTCGGTATTTCTAGAGAGAAGTTGAGGCTGTTTGACTGGGAGTCAGTCGGAGCAGCTAGCGGCCGCCGGCGGCACTTTAAGGTTCTTCAGCCTCCGGACGAGAAGCTGCTGGTTGGTGTTTATTAGCGGACCGGTCTGTGGTTGTTTGTACTCGCTGTGACGGACGTCGTCTCTTTACATCTGTGATCACAAGGATGAATAATTACAGAAGGAAACTCTGTGAATTTATATAAAAGGAAGAAATCCAACTATTCCTACAATTAACAGCCTGTTAATGTTCTATTAATTTGTTTTTTTTCTTATTTTACTTGTCGCTAACTCCGTTTTTCCAGATTTATTCTTTGTTGTTATTTGTTGATTTACTGTAATATGTGACCTTGTGTCTCATTATGTTTTGTATATTTTGACCTGTTGCGCTGACGAGCAGCATCTAACGTCGTGTTGGATTCTTCCTTCCTTCTTTTCTTCTGATTTAATATAAAGACTGAAAGTCCCTGAGGAGTCAGAGGAGAAGTTATAAGTTATACAGTTATAAGAATAAATAAATAAACCGCCTTCTCTGGAGCATCTATTCTTTGTTCTTCATATTATTTATTTTTACTGTCATGTGAAACATGTCTGGTGCAGAAAGTCTAAACTGGGCTTAATAACAACTATAATGGACGTCGACTACTTCTTCTTCTGTACTTTATAACCGTTTTTGTTTAAAATCGATCATGTGATCAGTTATAGTTTCAGTATGAATGTGACGGAGAGCAGCAGCAGCTCTAACGGACCACAATGCACTGCAGTGTCCTCTATCAGCAGGTAGATCTGGTTGACCTTCTGTCGGCTCTGATGACGCTCTAATGAGGATTAACACAGAAGAAGAAGAAGAGTAAAGCTGACAGGACACACAGCAGCAGCAGCAGCAGCAGAAGAAGAAGAAGAAGACAGCGGAGTTCAGGCCTTTGTGTTCCCTCAGGAACACAGAACATCAACAAAAACGTTATTTAAATGTTCTGCTGCAACACAAACTACTCTGAGTACTGCGGGGTGAAGATGACAACAGGCAGATAAAAAGTAATATGTTGAGAATAAAGTCACACGTTGACACCAGTCAGTGTGACTTCATCATTTTCTCCATAAACCAACTTAGAAACAGAGAAAAGAAGCTGCGGATCACGTTGACGACAGTAATCAGTGTCTGATCATCGTTACACTGCAGACTGTTTGACTAAATCTGGTGTAAAGACACAAAAACAGAAGTATGAACAGACAGATGAAGGAGTCCAGCTGCTGCAGTAACTTCCTGTTTGTGTTTCACAATCAAAGCGTCTGAACGTGTTTACTGAGAAGATCAACAAGCTCAATTTAAATCCACATTAAGTCATTTAATAGTTTTTCATTTTCCAGTAGAGATTTGTTGATACTTCCTGTTGTATAGAACAATAACAGAATTAATCGATTAACATAAATTGATTGTCTTTATGTGATGTAGGGAACAATGAAGTGAATTCAAAGCTTTTAAAACTTTAAGACCTGCAGGTTCCTGTCTGAAGCAACCACAGGAAGTTTAGAGACTAACGAGGTTTGCTAATTAAAACTCAACTTATCACAAACTCATAAACTTTACTGTTATTACACGTCAGGCAGGTCAGAACAGCTGAGCTCAGCAGATGAACTTTGACCTGTGACTCAGGGGCGTCTGCAGCTTCCAGTCCGACCAGCTCACCAGTCTCAGTGAAACCAGTCAGACCAGTCAGCTGACAGATGATCCGAGTCACAGACCAGCAGCTCCTCTGTCAGAAATATTAAACATTATTAAATTAAACTCATTATCAAGCCATCAATTTAATTTATTTTTTTTAAATATTCAATAGTGATTTGTATTGAATTTGTATGTAATATCTGTATCAAGTAATTTATTACAGAGATTTAAAGATTTAACTTATTACTTTTACTCTAATTTACTTTTCAAATTTTTAATTTTTTTTTTTTTTTAAACTTTTTTCCTGTCTTTAATTAAATATTGTTATCTACTAATATTATAGAATATATTAATACTTTATTTAAATGAGTTCAAACTTTTACACTAAAACATTTCTTTTTGTTCTAAATAAAATCTGTTCAAACTTGAATTTGTATGAAATTAAATAATTTTGTTTTCCATTATTTTCTTGTTGTTTCGGGTCAGTAAAGATTCAAACTGGTCTCCTGACAGTCCCGGTCCCGGTTCTTACCTCCTGAACGGTTTCGCCATGCTCCGGTCCTCCCCCGGGCCCTGCCGGCCGCCGGCTGCGGGCCCCGCTGCTCCTCTGCCGGGACGCTGCTTCAGGTCCGGGTCGCTGTCCAGCAGAGTGCCGGTGGTCGCGCTGTCATGCTCCGCAGTCAGCGAGTTATTCCGCTTTCGCATCACTGAAAACGTTAAAAAACAAAACAAATATTAACGGGAGGAACCGACTGAACGAGCCGGTGAGTGACCGGGAGCCGCGGGCCTGTCAGCGGGGAGGAGGCCGGTCGCCTGCCGGGTGGCGGAGCAGTGAGAGCCGGTGAGGACGGAGCAGAGTCCCCGCTGAGCCTCTCCGCCTGACTGAGATCCGCAGAGAGCAGCTGATCAGCAGCGAGCCAATCACAGGCCAGACCTGCAACCACGTGGTCTTACTGTGCCGCGTCCACGGCCCCCGGGGAGCGTCGGAGAAACGACAACCAAAACAAAACCGGTTTATAAAAATCAGAAAATAACTGAGTGGTGCCTTCACGTACACCTCGTTAACTCAATGAACAACAAAAACTTATTAATTATTGTAAAATCCGGTGTTTTTAAGGTAAATAACAGCAGAAAGAACTGAAACTTTCAACAAATATTCTGAGATGCTCACAACTATGAATCAATGTGAATATGAAGTATTGCTGACACTTCTAAACAGTAAACAACATTTTTCTATTTTGGGACAACGTGCAGAGCTGTGAGGTTTCAGGAGCAGTTTGTTGTTTTTATCTCTGAACCGGTCTGTTATCTGTGTGACTCAGTTTACTGATCAGCTGTTTTATTTCCGGTTCAGACGCTGCGTTCAGTTGTTTGATGAACTTTCTATGTTTCTTACACTCTGTCTGAAACTCTTCTGTTGCTGCCAATATTTATGTTGTTTTGCTTCTTCAGAGCTAATTACATTCAGGGTTTGGTACCGATCACATTTGATCCGATACTGGTACCAAACGGAACCTTTTCACGGTACTTTACGCTGT
>NC_089530.1:31431915-31466915 GCF_963924715.1 Thunnus thynnus
TCTTCTTCTTCTTCTCCTCCTCCTCGTCGCTGTGGCAGCACATCGTCATGGTAACGTCTCTTTCCTCTCTCTGTCCGCAGCACTTCCTGCCGCGGTGGAAATGTGAGCAGCTGATTCGTCAGGGCGTGTTGGAGCACGTCATGTCCTGATCGATCCTGATCGTGTTTATTGATTATTACTGTCTGGAAACTGATTGATTTAATATCCTGATGTCAAAAATAAATATTTTTTATAAATGTTTTGTTTCTTCAGTGAAAACAGTCTGATGACTAATCAATAACCTGTTGCTATGACAACAGGTCCAGGTGAACTTACAGCAGCTTCAGCTGATCAATACCTGATCACCTGATCATGCAGGTATTGATCACCCTGCTGAATCTTTGTATCGTTTCTTAAAAATGACTCAGAACTATTGATCGATTGAGCGATTATCAGAGCTGCAGATTAATTTTCTGTTCATTGATTCAATTTTAGTCTCAATTTTTTTTCTTACATTTTCTTCATATTGACACATTTTATTGATCAGAGAAGTGATTGGTTATTGATCAGCTGAGCTGCTTCCATCAGATTCGACTCTCAGAGACTGAAAAACAACCTGAAACCATTAATGTGATCAAACTGGTTTAATGTGATCAAACTGGTTTAATGTGGTTTTCATGTGACATCATTATAATAATGCAGAGCTTCAGGAGGAGGTCTCACTCTGAGCAGGAAACACAGACTGAAACTCTTTATTATAATAATTAAAACGTTTCCACCTTCACAAAAATAAAAATATATATAAAACAAAACATCGATACATAAAGTAACATAATACTTCAGACTGGTGCCGTCCAGTTTACAGACTGGTCAGACTGGTTTTCCTTCCTGTCCGGCAGCTTCAGGGAGGCGGAGTCCTTACAGGTGAGGATGATGATGATGATGATGATGGCTCACCTGGCTGCTGCGTCAGAAAACGTTTTTGAAACCATCACAGTAACATGATGAGAGATCAATAAGTGATCAGATTACTAAAACTATTGATTAGTTAACAGCGGATCAATAAACTAACAGGTTTGACATCTGATGACATCACAACGTTGATTAAACTTCCTGTCAGAACATTTGAATCTTTGGCATTCTTGTCATAAATCTGCTGATTATTGATTAATGATCAAACTGATCTGATTGGCTGATATATATATAAATATAATATATATATTGATCTCCTCGCTGCGTGAAGCTGACGTCTTGTTTCCAGAAATAAACACGTCGACTGATTTTCTGCTTCAACACCTCAATGAAGTCGTTTGATTGAAAGCTGTGAGTCGTGGTAGAAAGCTCCAGAAAAAAGCATGTAAGTGGACTTTGAGTGTCAAACATTAACAGACGTGTAAAAACACTTTTTATAATTATATTTTGTGGTTTTGACAAAAAAAGTTCTTGTAAAAAAAGAGTAAAAATGTTTCCTGCTGCAGCCGCGGAGGCTGAATACTGGACCCCGATTGGCTCCAGACTAGCTGTGATGTCATCGACCCTGCAGGTACGTCCAGGTGTTAAAGTCTCTGAGCTGCTGAAGACGTAAAAGCTTCTTCTTCTTCTTCTTCTGCTGGCGGTAAATGTGAACGCCGGTGTTCCGCTGTGTTTGGAGACCCGTCACATTCTGAGACCTGCAGAAGCTTTTAACTTCAATAAGTGGAAATACTTCATCACCAGTAAAAGTCCTGCATTTAAAAACCAGTAAAGTAAAGTTAACTGGAAATATTTATATTATACTTTTAGTTTCGTCCTCATGAAGATTGAAGCTTCGTGTGCAGACGGACGTCACACAGAAGCAACAAGAAGAAAAACAACATTTACATATTCAGAGATTCTGGATCTTCAGTGAGGAAGAGGAGGAGGAGGAAGAGGATGTGATTGTTGGGCTTTGACTACATGTGTCTCGGGTGTTTCTCGGGGCGGCGTTGAGCAGCTAGGTGGCGAGCGACGCCAGGACGACCTCACGCAGCAGTTTGTTGAGCGCGTTGATCTTCTCCTCCAGGAGGAAGTTCTTCTTCTCTGCGTGTTTCTGCCGCTGCTCGGTGACCTGCAGCGCCTTCATCAGCTGCGAGTTCTCCACGTACAGATCCTTCAGCATCACGCCGGACTTCGTGTTCTTTGCCATCTGCAGACGAGACAAACGCCGCGGTGAGAGACGCGGCCAAAAAGTATGCGGACAGTCCCGTCTGTAGCGTTAAACGCCTCCACTGACCTGCTCTTTGAGCTGCTGCACCTTCTCCTGCAGCACCAGCCGCACTCCCTTCAGTTTGGTCTCCAGCTCCTCCATCCTGTGCTGCAGCGCCGCCAGCGCCTTCTCGTACTGGTCCTGAACACAACACACAGTCAGCTTCATCTTTTTATTTATGCATCAACATGTAAAGTCTGAAGCTGGTCGTGTGTTTACCTGCTTCGTGCTGATCTGGGAGCAGCTCTGCTGCGTCTGCAGCCTCAGCGTCTCCTCCAGCTGCTGACTCCTCCTCTGCTCCTCCTGCAGCTGAGCCTGCAGCAGCTGCACCTGCTGCCTGCAGCCTTCACCTGCACGCTGCTGCAGCTCCTGAAGCTGCCGCACGTGCTGCGCCTGCACCAGACTGAGAGCAGAGTCCGCCTGCAGGGAGGAAGACCGGGACACTGAGTTGAGAGGACAGGAAGTCTCTCCAGGAAGCTGTCACAACATTTAACACAAATTCAAGAAATCTCCGCAATATCTGCAATTATGATGTTCCCAAATGTTCCCAAATGTTCCCAAATGTTCCCAAATGTTCCCAGATGAGGTTTGATTCAGTGAGTCAGGAGACATAATCTGCCTCAAACATAAACATCCAACTAGATTTATTTTAATAACATTATTGATGATTTTATTTGCTGCTGATGTTGAGCTGAAAGTTTATTTAATAAAGGTTATAAATGGAACTCAAGTACAGTATTTTCTGTTTTATAGAACCTTGAGTCCTCATGGTTCTCATGTTCAGCTGAAATATAGTTGTTTCTGTGATCTGCAGGAAGTCGTTACATACGACTCTTCACTGCCAGCAGTTTAAATAAATCACATTATTTTACTTTGCTTGCAATTTTACCTAAATTCCTGTAATTCAACCACGAAAAAAGACATAAAACATCACAAACTGGAGGGAGAGGACAGACACACAGCTGGAGGGAGAGGACAGACACACATTTGGAGGGAGAGGACAGACACACGGCCGGAGGGAGAGGACAGACACACATTTGGAGGGAGAGGACAGACACACGGCTGGAGGGAGAGGACAGACACACGGCTGGAGGGAGAGGACAGACACACGGCTGGAGGGAGAGGACAGACACACGGCTGGAGGGAGAGGACAGACACACGGCTGGAGGGAGAGGACAGACACACGGCTGGAGGGAGAGGACAGACACACGGCTGGAGGGAGAGGACAGACACGGCCGGAGGGAGAGGATAGACACACGGCTGGAGGGAGAGGACAGACACACGGCTGGAGGGAGAGGACAGACACACGGCCGGAGGGAGAGGACAGACACACGGCTGGAGGGAGAGGACAGACACACGGCTGGAGGGAGAGGACAGACACACGGCCGGAGGGAGAGGACAGACACGGCCGGAGGGAGAGGATAGACACACGGCTGGAGGGAGAGGACAGACACACGGCTGGAGGGAGAGGACAGACACGGTTGGAGGGAGAGGACAGACACACGGTTGGAGGGAGAGGACAGACACACATTTGGAGGGAGAGGATAGACACACGGCTGGAGGGAGAGGACAGACACACGGCTGGAGGGAGAGAACAGACACGGTTGGAGGGAGAGGACAGACACACGGCTGGAGGGAGAGGATAGACACACGGTTGGAGGTCAGTCTGGGACTTGTGGTCCTGACCTGGTTCTGGTCCTGCGTCCTCGCCATCTCCAGCTGGTTCAGTTTGGTCTTCAGGTTCTGATGCTCCTGGATCAGCTTCTGGGTCTCCAGACTCTGGACCTGCAGCTCTGCCAGCTGAGGACAACAACATCATCATCATCATCATCATCATCATCATCATCATCATCATCATCATCATCATCATCATCATATTACAGGGGAGGACAGATCCACACTGCAGACTCCAGTCTGTGTAAAGACCAGTTCATGGTGTCTGTGTGGCTCTGAGGGTCTACAACAGTCAGACTACAACAGTCAGACTACAACAGTCAGCACAGTCAAACACACACAGCAGAGTCAGTCAGCCTGGATCTGTATTCATGATCTCATCGAGCTGCTGCGGTTGTTGATCTGCAGCATACAGGAAGTCGTCAGCTGCATCAGACTGAAAACAGGACGAGACAAAGAAATAGGATCCGGAGGTCTGACGGAGGAACAGATCTCTGAGTTTAAAGGCTGATCAGGAAAACTTCAGGACTTTTTTATTCCAATAACTCTGCAGAGTTTGTAGATTTTCCAGCTGTGGACAGTTTCCTGTTTGTTACCGTTGTTACCTCTGACTGTAACACCTGCACAGCTGTCCAGATGTGGAACCGGTCTGGACTCTGCAGACGGACTCTCCTACCTTGTTTTGAAGCTCCTGGTTGTGGACTCTCAGTTTATGGGTCTCCTCCTGCTGAGTGACGGAGGCCTGCTCCTCCCGCTCCTCCTGCTCCTCCAGAGCCTGACGGAGCTCCTCTTTCTCCCTCATCAGCCTCCGGACGCCGGTCTCCAGCTCCTCCACCTGCCGACAGCCGCACAGAGACACCGTTTCTTCACATGTAGTCAAACAGTCTCATTAAAGTCCTGAGAATCAGCTGTTTGAGAATCAAACCGTGGCTCTCTGACCTTGTTCTGAGCGTCCTGCAGCTTCCTCTGGGTGTCAGTCACTTCCTGGGCGTGGCCGAGTTTCTCCCGACTGACGGCGTTCAGCTGAGAGCGAAGCAGCTCGGCCTCCGACTCCAGAGAGATCAACGCCTGCTGCAGCTCCTCCACCTGACGACCAAAACATCCAGAAACCTGTTTAATGTTATATCCTGGTTCTACGTGGTTATCTGGAGGTTCTACGTGGTTATCTGGTGGTTCTACGTGGTTATCTGGAGGTTCTGCGCGGTTATCTGGAGGTTCTACGTGGTTATCTGGAGGTTCTACGTGGTTATCTGGAGGTTCAACGTGGTTATCTGGTGGTTCTACGCGGTTATCTGGTGGTTCTACGCGGTTATCTGGTGGTTCTACGTGGTTATCTGGAGGTTCTGCGCGGTTATCTGGAGGTTCTACGTGGTTATCTGGTGGTTCTACGTGGTTATCTGGAGGTTCTGCGCGGTTATCTGGTGGTTCAACGTGGTTATCTGGAGTTTCTACGTGGTTATCTGGTGGTTCTACGTGGTTATCTGGTGGTTCTACGTGGTTATCTGGAGGTTCTGCGCGGTTATCTGGAGGTTCTACGTGGTTATCTGGAGGTTCTGCGCGGTTATCTGGAGGTTCTGCGCGGTTATCTGGAGGTTCTGCGCGGTTATCTGGAGGTTCTACGTGGTTATCTGGAGGTTCTACGTGGTTATCTGGTGGTTCAACGCGGTTATCTGGTGGTTAAACGTGGTTATCTGGTGGTTAAACGTGGTTATCTGGAGGTTCAACGTGGTTATCTGGTGGTTCTACGCGGTTATCTGGTGGTTCTATGGTTATCTGCTGGTTTCATGTTGTTATCTGCTGGTTTTGTGTGGTTATCTGCTGGTTTTGTGTGGTTATTTGCTGGTTTTATGTGGTTATCTGCTGGTTTTATGTGGTTATCTGCTGGTTTTATGTGGTTATCTGCTAGTTTTGTGTGGTTATTTGCTGGTTTTATGTGGTTATTTGCTAGTTTTGTGTGGTTATTTGCTGGTTTTATGTGGTTATTTGCTGGTTTATGAGTTGTGACCTTGTTGTTTCGGTCGTCGGCCTCTCTCAGCAGCTTGGTCTTGTCCTCCTCCAACAACTGCTGCTTCAGAGTCACACTGCTGAGCTCCACCTCCACCTCTGACAGACGACCCAGCTGACAAAGTAATAAATAAATAAATCAGCAGTCAACAGACTTATTAACATGCTGAGTTAAACATCAAAGATTATGTTCTCATAATCTCAACTCAAGGTCCACTAGCTAGCTTCTTCAGTTAGCTGTTAGCTGGTTACATACAGGTGTCTGCTCTGCTGCTTGCTAAGCTGAGGCTGCTGAAGAAGACTGTTTGGTTTGTTAAGTGGCTCCGCAGCCTGCTAGTTAGCTTAACATGCTGTAAGCCGGTTATTGTTGGCTAGCATGATGTTTGATGATTGGCTGTGAGATACAGAGTGACTCCAGAGAGCCGTGGTGCAAACTCAAGCAGCTGACCAGGTGCAGGGTTTGTTTTTTCTAATAATTATCAATCACTTCCTCCAGGAAATTAAGACTCTGTGATCGCAATAATTAACACAAATTCAAGAAATCTCCACAAACTTTGTGAGAGCTTTAAACTGCATGAAACGTCCAAATCAGCAGCTGCTTGTCGTTTGGACCAATCGTGGCGTTTGGTTTGGCGGTGACTACAGCAGAACAATTCCCAGTGTTCCCAGTGTTCCCAAATGTTCCCAAACAATGAAACTGTTCTTGTGACATTGTGTTCGACCACAAGCTGAAATCTTCACTGGACAGAAACTTTTCTACCACGAAGCAAAAGAAACTGCGATGAATAAACAACCAATCACAGACTGAAGTGGCTGCATCAAGGCCCGGAGCAACACTTAACACTTAGTCCTTCATTTACCCTTCAGGAGGGATAAATAGTAGTAGTGCTAAAAGGTTAAAGGTCAGTGCTGGTATGCTATGCTAACGTTAGCTTACCTTGTCCTTGCAGCAGCTCAGCTCTCTCTCCAGCAGCTGTCTCTCCTGCGTCCAGACCGCCTGCTGCTGCACCGTCGCATCCTGCAGCTGCAGCACCTGAAACAGAGCCGCAGCCAACTGTCAGCCAATCAGAGATGAGGACGAGGGGACACGCTCTGTCCAGTTCCCATACAAACAAACAAACAAACAAACAAACAACTGTGAAACTCACCGCAGCGCCCCGCTCCTCCTGCTCCTTGGTAACCAGCGCCAGGCGCTCCTGCAGCATCCGAACAGACTCCTGGTCTCCACGGAGACGGGCGCTCAGCTCGGCGTTGTCGTTGCTGAGCCGCAGGTTCCTGCCACTCAGATCCAGGACCTCCTCTCGGTACCTGGAGTTCTGCAGGCGTCACAGAAGAAGAGTTGAGGGGTCAGAGGTCACAGTCTGTAGCTTTGTAAGGATCGATGGTTTCTCACCTCTTTGTGCAGCTTCTCCTCTTCCTCTCTGCTCCTCTCGTGTTCTCGCTCCATCTCCTCCAGTTTCCTCCTGACGGCAGAAGCAGCAGGATGTTTTATTTATTTCAGGTCAACTGTAGATAAAAGATCTTTACTGTTTCACTGTTTCTGCAGCTTCCACATTTAAGACTTTAAGACATTTTTAAGACCAATTAAAAGTATGAAAGGTGAAGATAAGAATAAGATTAGAATTATTTACCAGCTGTGATGTGAAATAAATGTCCATTTATTTACTTCCTGGCAGTTTGTAACAATCATTCCCAATAATATAACTGACAAGTCATTGATCATGAATCAGGACCTGGACGTGGATGAATGATGAATGGATGCATAAAAAAATAACTCATTCATTGAAGCTCAGAGGTCTGCATTTAAAGAAGATTATAAACAACATTCATGTCTACGGCTGACTAGAGAACATGTTTACATGTTCAGGTTAAAGATGCGTCACAGTAACACAGATCCGACATTTTCATCAGCAGCTATAATGTGACGAAAGATAATCAACTTCTCTTCCAGATGTTCTGTATCTCCTCAGCGATCTGCTGCCAGTATGAATGAATTAAAGCTGTTTATGTTATTTGAATTAAAGCTGTTTATGTTATTATCACCAGCTGCAGCGCAGGAAGTTGTTACATCATCATGTGAAACGTTAAAATGATAAATCAATATTTAGATCGTGAGCTACGGTTCATTTATCTCACAGCCTCCTGAAGAAGTGATGAAACTCAGTATTTAGATGTAAAACATCCATCAGGAGGAAGAGCCGGTCGACCAATCAGAAGATCGGCGGTTCGATTCCCGTCGACATGTTCAGGTGTTTCACCTCAACGTGTCTCATTAATCTCACTTTTATGTTGTTTAATTTGATTTTATTGTCATTACAAGTTTAATTGTGCTTTTATTTTGTGCCATCGTTTTAATACGTTGATGCACATCCATATATTTTGCAATAACTCTCCTACTTCAAACGTTGATAAATCGTCTTTGAACAGTGAAATGTGATAATTTCACTGCAGCACAGATGAATTAACATGTTTCCTGGAAACTAGCAGAAAAATCATAAACCTCCATCAAACATAATCAAACCTTCAAATGAGATTTAAAATGAGATTTAAGCCTGTTTGAAACTAGATTATTTAAAGTTTGAACCACTTTTAATCCACTTTCCAGCCTGAAAACCTTCCTGAGATAAATAATAATATATAATGTAATAACCTGCAGCGCAGATGTTGCTCGACAGGAATATTTGTGTTTGATAAGAAAAAATAAGGTTTAACTTTCCTAAAATAAGATTTTATAACTTGTTTGCAGTGAAGGTTTTTTATCTGATTTACAAGAATTTATTTCTTTTATTTACATTTGACTTGTTTATATATGAACTTTCATCTGTTTGTGTCTCAGTGCTGCTTCATATATGAGCTCAAACCTTCCTCATTCTTGTACGGGGGGGGGGGGGGGGGGGGGGTCTGCAGCTCTCACATGTGTCTGTTTGATCATTTATGAAGCGATTCGGCCTCCGGTTGTGATGCGTCTGTCAACGGTGTTCAGAAATCACTTTTCTGAAACGACTGACTGGCTGTCCCGCTGCTGACGTCCAACCTGCTGTTTCTGGGTCTCAGCCAGATGAAGGGTCAAAGGTCACAGCACCCAGACCAATGAAACAGTATTCACTGACCTCTTCTTGGCGACGTCGTCCTCCATGTTGGCGACTTCCTGCTGCAGGACGCTCAGTCGCTCCTGTAGAGCGCCGTTCTCTGAACGAACCTCCTCCAGCTGAGTCCTGCAGCCGGTCAGAACAACACAGGTCAGAACAAACACCTGAAAACAAACCGCAGCTGCTTCGGTCAGCTGACTGATGATTAGAGAGGAAATTATTCTCATTAGTTATGCAAGTAAATCAACCTGACAAGAGACGCCTCTGTGCTGATTCAAAGATGATTGTATATCACTGATTCATGTGTGTATTTAAAGATCAGCTGGAGGAAGACCTCAGTATGCTTCAAAGTGTTTAAAGGATCATCTAACAGCATCTGAAACCGTCTCTACAGAAACAGACCGTGTGAAAATGTGCAATGATTCATGGTGTCAAAACCACAAAGACTGAGTCGCTGTAGAGATCTGAGAGTCAACCAGGAGGATAGAACAGTTCAGACTGACGTTCTCTGCTGTGGAGTACCACAAGGCTCTATATGAGGACCACTGCTTCTTTTAGTTTGACATGCTTCCACATGGAAACTCAATATAAAGTTCTGCTTCTATGCAGATGACATCCACATTTATATTTTTATCCTGCCTGGAGATTCAGACTGTGCACTCAGACTTAATCATTCTTAGATAGATGTTAGGACAGATCTTAGCTGTCTGAGAACAGATCAAACAGAAATGTTGATTACTGGACCAAAACTAAGCTGAAATCTGAGTGTCACGTTTGACTCTTCACTCACTGCTGCCTAAAACTTTTTCCTTTATATTATAGTTATATTATAGTAATTTAGTCCAGTTCTTCCACTTCAACTTCTTTCAGTATTTCAACGATTTGAAATGTTTAAAACGTCACATTACTGTTTGTTTGAAGCACACCGAGGCCTTCACTCTGCACTCTCTACCAGGAATACGAAGTTCGTACTATAATAAACACAAAGTGCATCAAAGCAGAATTTGAGTGAACATTTGAGTTTAAAGATGAAGTGATGACACAGAAACATGAAGGAATTCAGTTTGTCATGCATTTGCCATTCGGTTAGAGATGAGGTGAAGTGTTAAAGCATTCCAGGACTGGATTCAGTCTGCAGCGGTGCATTGTGGGCGACAAACCGATCAGCGTTTCATTCTGTTAGCAGAGTTTCTACCTTTGGAAACGTCTCAGTCACATGATCGATGCAGTTAGTCATTCATGTACTCAGAGTTTAAGCTGCAGATGGAGGTTAGTCAGCGTTCAGGTGGAGCTGGTCTCATGCCCCACACACACCTGTGTGGACTGGCCGGGTCCATCACCTCCTCCAGGGCGAGGACCAGCGTCTCCAGCTCCATCAGCTGCTGCGTCATCTTCCTCTTCTCCTGGTCAAAGTCCTCCTCCCTGGTCCTCAGCTGGTTCTGGGAGTCTTGCAGGGCCCGCTGCAGCTGCTGGACGTCGCCGCGGTGCTTCTCAGAGGACGCCTCAGCTCGCTGTAAGAGCTCGCTGGTGTCTGCCGTCTGGGCTTGGAGCCGATCCACCTCGCTGGTTCTGGAGTTGAGCTGTCTCCTGAGGTCCAGGACCAGGTCTGCGGTGTTGTTGAGCTGGGCGCTGACATCTCGGAGGTGGTCTCTGAGCGAGGTGATCTCCTCCTCCATCTCTACGATCTGGGTGGAGAGCTGGTTGGCCAGCCGGGTGTAGCTCCCGCTCTCCTGGCTCAGACGGCCCACCTCCTCCCTCTCCTCCTGCAGACTGGAATGGAGCTGCAAGGTCCTGGTCTGCTCCTGCCTCAGAGCCTCTTGTAGACTCTCCTCAGCACTCCTCCTCCTGCACAACTCCTCTGAGACTCTGTCCAGCTCCAGCCGCAGGTTGTCTACAGCCATGGCCTGCTCCTTCAGGTCCTGGATCAGCCTGGCACGGTCCGTCTTCAGAGAGTCCAGCTCTGCAGTCAGTCTGGAGAGACATTCCACTTTGGTCCTCATGGCCTCCTGCAGGGCTTCCAGCTCAGAGTGCAGCGCGCTGACAGTCTGGTCTTTGGCTTTGAGCTGCGCCTGCTGCTGCGTGAATGCATCAGAGAGGTGGCTGCAGTTATCAGCCACCAACTCCCCGTCCTGCAGGAGGCTGTCCGACGCTGCGCTCTGGAGGTTTTCCTGCTCCTCTTTCAGCTGCTCCTCCGCAGAGCTCCTCACCAGCTGCAGCTGCTCCTCCGCAGAGCTCTTCTCTGAGATGAGACATTTATTGAGAACCTCGTGTGACTCCAGGAAGGAGATGCTCTCCTCCAGCTGAGAACAGGCCTCCTCCAGTCTGGCTTCCAGCTCGCAGCACCGCTCACCAGAAGCTTTGAGGTCGTCCTCTAACTGACCACAGCGCTCTCTGAACTCCTGTAAGCTGGCGTCTGATTGGCTGATATTCAGGCTTGAGGTGTGTATGAGCTCCTGCAGACTGCAGACCTGCTCCCTCAGCAGATGGACCTCCTCCTGCCGCTCCTCCTCCATCCTCTTCTTCTCTGAGGAGAACTCAGAGCAGATCCGAGCCTGTTCCTCCCTCGCTCTCTCCTCACACCGGAGCTTCTCCTGCTCCGATTGGATGAGCCGGCTCTCCCAGAATCCTCTCTGGTCGTGCAGCTGCTGGCGCTCCAGGTGGAGCTGGTGGAGGAGGCGGCGTTGACCCTCAGCGTGCTGCAGCTTCATCTGAGAGAGCTGCTGCTCTGCCTCCTTCCTGCTCACAGCGTTAACACACAGCGAGCTGCTCAGACGTCTGTTAACTGATGAAACTGCTGACATGTTGCTTTGTTCATATTAATAATGAATCAGATTAGAAAATATCTCTGCTAGTTAGAAAATACAGCGAATTCTCTCCATCTCTGGTTCAGTCTCAGCTGTTTCCTGATGAACCCTCCGTACACCTGAACTCTACCCGTACACCTGAACTCTACCCGTACACCTGAACTCTACCCGTACACCTGAACTGCACCCGTACACCTGAACTCTATCTGTACACCTGAACTGCACCCGTACACCCGAACTCTACCCGTCATGTTAGCATGTGAATTTAAACTATAAAAGGACCGAGAGCAGAACCCTGAGGAACCCCACAAGTCATTATTAACTCTGTTAATGTGATGATCCTGTTGCTGTGGCTGTGCTGGATGTTTGCTAACATGTTAGCTACAGCTACATTATTAGATGAAATGTCAGATGTTGTGTTTACAGGTTGTTGTGAAGTGTTTATGGATTGTTTGGTCCACTTTGAGGCAGCAGAACAATCAGTTAATGCAGGTTTGGCGACCTATTTTCATCCTTTTCCTCCATCATGTTTATTAGTTTATTAACAACTGAAGGCTGCTCGTTTCCCTTTCAACACTGATGATACATTTATTTTAGACGTTTAGAGTAAAAACCTCCCAACAGTGTGACGTCACCACCCACCTGACCAGCATCACCTCCTGGTCCATCTTCAGCTTCAGCTCCGCCTCCAGCTGGTCCTTCTCGCCGCTCAGCCTCTGCACCAGATTACTGATCTCTCTGGCAAAGTTCTGCTCCAGCTCGGCCCGCTCCCGATGCATCCTGGGAACACGAGACACAGACTGTCAGACTGTTTCCAACAGTAAGAGCTTCCATTCAGGTCAATTTAACTTTATTGATCAATACGATTCTGCTTAAAGGCTGCGACTCCTGTCATTTAATCTAAATATGTAGAAAGAAAACAACAGTTGTATTTTCAGCAGATTCAATCATTTAAAATTTTAACATTAAACAGAAACAATTTGAGACTAAAACACACGAGAAATAAAAACTATGTAATAAAATATAGAGTGAAATAAAAATTAGATTAAAAAACAAATAATATCAATAAGATAAAAATGTACAACATGAATACTATAAAATAAATAAGTGAATAAAATAAGGTAAATGATGTCTATAAATCATCTTAATAAAGCTGAAGATGTTTGAAGTGTTTAAAGCTCTCAGATCAGTCGGAACAACTAACAGACTCCAGAAACACGATTCAGGATAAAATAACAGAATATAATTCTCCATCTTGCCGTTAACAAGTTGAAGGTTTTCTGTTTTCATTTTTCTTTGACTTGCATCAACATTAAGCGTTTTTTTGTTTGTTTGTTTGTTTGTTTTTTAAATGGCTCTTCAGAGAAGATGAATCTGGATCTCGGTGTTTGAGTCTGGTTACGCAGAGTCCAGATGCTCTGTGGCAGTAAAGTTAAGGAGAAAACTCAGTAAATGAGACTGAAGACGTTTAACCAAACGGACTAAATCTCTTCTTCCTCTTTCAGTCTGGACGGAAACCTCTGAACCGTCAGTAACTGATGTTTACTAGTGAACAACAACTCTGACTCATCATATGTTGAACTTGTTAGCAAACAGCTGCTTATTTCCACATCCAGCAGTTACAGAGCAACATGATGGTCACATTGGTAACTTCAGTGATTAGTTGTGGGGTTCCTCAGGGTTCTAGTCTTGGTCCTTTATAGTTTCCATCTGGTTAAAGCTGCCTGAACTTGTTTTCAGCAGAATAGTCTGTAAAAACTACTTCTGTCATATTATCAGCTTTTAAAGTACTTGTTGCTAACATGTTAGCAAACAGTTGTTTATTTCCACATCCAGCAGTTACGGAGCAACATTATCATTCATGTTTCTGTCCAATATTCTCTCTTTTAGCTGTTTTTACTCTCTACCAGCTCCTGAGGGAAATATCTGGCTCTTTAGCTGCTAAATGCTCCACTATGTTCACCAGCTAGTCTACAGCTAACTGTGAGCAGGTCGTGTTCAGCCACTTTTAACAGCTTTTTCTCTGAAAACGACGCTATGAGACGCTGAGAGTGAACCAGAACAGTAAAGTTGCAGCCGGACAGATAAACAATGAGCTGAAACTCACTATAAAGCTCCGTAAAGCCGAGAGGAGCTGCAGAGTCTCTGATGATTCATCACTAAGAGCTAATAACCAACAGGTTCCTACATAGATCAGACTGAGGGGGGGCGGAGATACAGTTCATGTTATAGATGCTTGAATGTGGAAGTTCGGCTCCTTCATGAAGTGTAACTGGACTCCACCAGGATTCCAGTTCCTAAACTTCTCCACATCATCGACACCAGTACAGAAACTTTCTGGGTGAAGCTGCGTGTAGCTGCGTGTATGAGGTCATCTTCCTCACCTGCGCTCCTGCTCGGAGCTCCACCCTCCTCCTCCTCCTCCTCCTCCATGTTGGATCTGCAGTTTGTCCAGCGCCTCCTTCAGCTGCTTCACCTGCTGCTCCGCCTGAGCTTTCTGCTCCTCCAGTTCACTGATCTCCAGCTGAGACAGAGTTTACTTTCTTTACTTTATTATTTAGATGATAAAAAACACATTTTCATTGTTGTTGTGAGTTGTTTGTGTGCATCACAACTACCAGCTGAACCTCAGTAACGATGCACTGCAGGAAACAGGAACGCTGCTAATAAATAACTTGACGTATTATATTTAATTACAAAACCACAAGAAGTTTTCACAAGTTTCCCCAAAAGTCAACAAAACAAAAACCTGCTGATTTTTGAAGGAGGTAAAAAATTAACATGTTTAACATCAATTAAAGATTTTTTGTACATTTCATGTTTACAGGCTGCACTCTTTAATAAGTATCATGTTCATTTCTACTGGCTGCGTTAGAAGAAGGAAACCTGTGTGTTTGACAGATGTTTGCAGCTGTTTTCTGTTGTCGTGTAAGTCAGTAAATGATACATATTTATACTGTTTTATTGATCTGAATCTAAACCAACAATGATCCAAACGAGAGATTATTGTGCATTTAAAGATTATAAATACTGCATGTCGACTATAAAACTATTCTAATTCAAAGGTGCGAAGCAGAAACTACTGCGTTAACAGTTTGAATGACTGATTATGAAGACTGTTCACTGTCCTGATTACCTTGAAGGCCTGAGAGATGTCTTTCCGTTCCACCTCCATGCTCTGCCTCATCAGCTCCTGACTGCGTTCGTAGTAGTTCACCTGGACCAGCAGGAGAAACAGAAACAGAGTGTTGGTGGATTTACTGGATGATAATATTTCAGTCTCAGCCTCCTGCTGCAGTACCTGAGTCTCCAGCTGGATGTGCAGCTTCTGCAGCTCCTGGTTGTGTTTCTGCTTCAGCTGCTCCAGAGCCAGTTCAGTCTGAATACTGACGGCGGGACCGGAGACGCCGTCCAACGAGCACAGAGCTGCCGCAGAGATACAAACATCAACTCTTAGAGAGCTGCTGACTGCATGTTCACACACACACACACACACACTGGTCCCTGTGTGTTCACATTATTGTGTCCACCCCCTGTCCATCAGCAGGTTGTGTTTCTCACCTGTTTTATCAGCCGGCTGCAGTTTCTTCCTGACCATAGCAGACGAGCTGCGCTGCATGTCTGAGTCGTCTGAAACACACAAATAAACACAAACGCACAAGTAAACAAACACACAAATAAACAAACACACAAATAAATAAACACACAAATAAACAAACACAAACAGATCAGAAGTGGATGAAACAAAGTGAGACAGAGACACGAAGCAGAGACTCACTGTGAGACATGATAAACCCAGAAACACCTGAGAGAGAGAGTGTGTGTGTGTGTGTGTGTGTGTGTGTGTGTGTGTGTGTGTGTGTGTGTGTGTGTGTGTGTGTGGTGGGCGTGTCCATCTCTTACCTGAACAGGTCAGACCTGCTCAGGAACTAAACTCCAGTTTCTGATGTTCTGATGTCACTTTGTTTTTTTTACTTTGAAGCTGTGTCCTGATTGGCTGTGATTGGATCATGTGACGTGTGACACAAACACTCAGCTTTAATCCACATGCAGCCCAAATTTATTTTATTTTGTCTTAAATCTGAGAATATTTCAGACACATCTGGGCTGAAGCTGCAGGTTTTGTTCTTTATTCTGCGTAACTTTCTATTAAAGCTATAATATTCAACTAGATCTATGTTATATATATTTTATTGTTGTTGTGTTCTTACATCATCCCAAATGTTTCCAACAATATTGAAACCCAGAGAAACTTTAATCAGATAACAGTTTGTTTCATGTGGTCGGCTGTCGATGGCGTCATACCTCCACCAGAGTAAACGCACACTAGATGCATGCATCAGCATTATGTTTCCCGCCACAATGGCGTCATAAATTGATTTTTATTCCAATTTAAGCCAAATTTTTACGGTACGCTTTTTAGATCTTGGTCATTTTAAACTTAAAACCAGATGAAGGATTTTAGTCATTGGACGTCTGGATCTGAAGTTATCAGAGAAACAAGCTGAGTAAACGTTAGCAGCAGCTCGGCTAACAGCCTCTCTGAACGTCCTGTATCAGCTGAGCAAACGTTAGCAGCAGCTCGGCTAGCAGCCTCTCTGAACGTCCTGTATCAGCTGAGTAAACGTTAGCAGCAGCTCAGCTAACAGCCTCTCTGAACGTCCTGTATCAGCTGAGTAAACGTTAGCAGCAGCTCGGCTAACAGCCTCTCTGAACGTCCTGTATCAGCTGAGTAAACGTTAGCAGCAGCTCGGCTAGCAGCCTCTCTGAACGTCCTGTATCAGCTGAGTAAACGTTAGCAGCAGCTCAGCTAACAGCCTCTCTGAACGTCCTGTATCAGCTGAGTAAACGTTAGCAGCAGCTCGGCTAACAGCCTCTCTGAACGTCCTGTATCAGCTGAGCAAACGTTAGCAGCAGCTCGGCTAACAGCCTCTCTGAACGTCCTGTATCAGCTGAACAGCATCAGAGAAACACTGATTTTTAACTTGAAACTGTTTTATTCAGTGTTTTAACTGCTTTCAACCACCGGGAACTCTGCAGATCATTCAGCTCCTGGTAGAAACATCCTGAATGATGGACACTGAAGGAATCCTGACCAGGAGAACAAGTTTAACAATGAAGACAACAACTCCCATGATCCTTCACTACTTCACACCGTCATCACACTTCATCTTTTTTTGTTGTTTTAAATGAGACGCCTAACAGCTGAAATTACATATTATGTGTTTAATGTCGTCTAAGTGTAAGAAAAGAAACATTTTCCAGACAGACCAGTAAGAAAAGGGACGTAAAGTCTTTACTGAGTCCAACATGTTCAGGTTCAGATTCTTCATCGCAGTCGTATAAAAACTTCAGCCTGACTCCAGACTGGCTTATTGTGGGCGTGTTGCTGCCTGTTGCAGTATGATGTTGTGTGTCAGTGTGTGTTGGTGTGTTACCGGAGTCAGACTCTGCGCTGTCGGAGCGTTGTTGTTGTTGTTGTTGTTGTTGTTTCCAGCTCAGCGTGTCGTTTCCTGCGGAGCGTCTGGACTTCCTGTTGCTCCTCTGACTCTTCAGCAGCTCCAACTCTGAGCTCAGCTCATCGTTTCTGTCCCGCAGCTCCTGAACGCATCACAACACACACACACACTTTCAGCAGCTACACACAGGCTCCATCCCAGCACTTTGAGTCATCTGGTTACCTTGACAACACCAAAACATGTTACCCACGGATATTTTACAGTTTTTACTTTCTTCACGATGAGACACTTAAGACATAAGATTCAAGATTCGTCTCAGTGAGAAACAAAAACTCATAAAACATTAAAGTATAAAACAGATAAACATCAAATAATCGACTGATCGTCTCATAAAGCAGCATCATGAAGTCAAAGTGAGAAGATGTTTAGTTAGATGTTTTAAAGCAGGTGTGTAATATGACCTCTGACCTCATGTGTTTGCACTGACTGCACATGTAGTCGTACCAGTGCTCCCACTATGGCAGGCTCAACACCCTACTGGTAACCCCATATTTAACACTGATTTAACGTCAGCTCTATGAACTGTGGGTAATTCCCTCAGGCAGAGATGCAGATTAACAGATCGTGTGAATAAAAGAGCTCAAAATGTCTTTCAGAGAGCGTCATGACCTCACGACCTCACGACCTCACGACCTGACGACTTGACGGCCTGACGACTTGACGACTTGACGAATTGACGACTTGACGACTTGACGACTTGACGACTTGACGACTTGACGACCTGACGACTTGACGACTTGACGACTTGACGAATTGACGGCCTGACGACTTGACGAATTGACGGCCTGACGACTTAACGACTTGACGACTTGACGACTTGACGGCCTGACGACTTGACGAATTGACGGCCTGACGACTTAACGACTTGACGGCTTGACGACCTGACGACTTGACGGCCTGACGACTTGACGGCCTGACGACTTGACGACCTGACGACTTGACGACCTGACGACTTGACGGCCTGACAACCTGACGACTTGACGGCCTGACACACACACACACACACACACAACTACAGCTGTTTCCCTGGCAACCACAGCAAACAGAAGTTTCTGAAAACAGAAGTATAAAGCCAGAAGGAGCTGATGATGTCACTGATGATGTCACAGACTACAGGTATGGAGGTGGGGTTAGGAAGAAGTGAGGTTACCAGACCTCTGTAGCCGCTCCAGGTGCATTGTGGGTAATGTAGGTGGCAGGTTTTGACAAAGAAGAAGAAGAATGCGTGAAATAAAAAAGCCGATATCTGTGGTTCATTTTTAAAATACTGATGATGATGATGATGATGATGATCTCTGACTGCGGTGATGCGTTTGTGGAAGGTTGCAGTTACGTTCAGTTTGAGACTCTCAACAACTCAAACAGATTCTCCACAAAGTCTACAGACATATTCAGAGTGTTGAAGATGTCTGGATGTTACAGTCACACACACACACACACACACACACACACACACACACACACACACACACACACACACACACCAGCAGACTGATGTGTTCAGGTGTTCTCACCTTGATTTTCTGTCGAAGCAACGTGAAGCGTTCAGGTGCACAGACATAAAACAGACATTACAGCTCCTTCATCGTCTGTCACTCACATCACTGAAGTAAAAACATTCATCTCACTGAGTTCAAACTGAATCAACATGTGACTCTAGAACAGAGAACAGCTGAACACATTCAGTCTTCACATATATCTCAACCTTTTCTAGATCATTTACAAAGATTTCATTTATAATGTAATTGTCTCTGTTGCTTCTGTTCTATGTGCAGCTCCTCTGATTCATATTCAGTAGAAGTAGAAGCCAGAAATAAACCTGCAGCAGGTTTTTTTATTGCAACCATTGAAAACATTCAGCAGATAAACTCTCTCTGACTCTCTTACCCGACAGCGCAGCTCGTACTCTTTGATGATTTCTGAGAATCGCTCCTCATGACTCAGACCAGCGCCGGCCGGGTCCAAGCTGCCAAACTGTAGACACAAAACACAACGTAGTGGTTCAAGGTTGCTGTCAATCAATCAATCAATCAATCAATCAGTCTATTAAGGCTCTTTTTGGTTTGAGCTGAAAAATAAAAATTTGTTTCCATCAGTCGCAGAAAAGAGACAAATGAAACTAAAGTCACAGGAAACGTTCATCAATCATTTATCAGCTACAAGGAGACGAGTTACCCTACACCGCCCAGAGTGTGTGTGTGTGTCTGTGTGTGTGTCTGTACGTGTGTACGTGTGTGTGTGTGTATGTGTGTACGTGTGTGTGTCTGTGTGTGTGTGTTCTTGTACTGAACAGTGAGGACATGTTGTTATTTACTTATTTGTTCAGAACCAGTTTTTTTTTCTGAGTATAATCACACTAATAAATAATTAGTCTTTGTGATGCAAAACAATTAAATAGAAATTTAGGATCAAAATATATAAAATTTATTGTGAAAAGCTGCACTGAGTTTAAAATGAAGAGAGATGAAGATGTTAATGTAACGCACAGTGTTGTTCTCACAAGTATACAAGTACTGTATGTGTGTGTGTGTGTGTGTGTGTCTAAATGCCAAAACACTGCCTGACACACACACACACACACACACACACACACGTAACTCCATCAGTATGTAATTTAATTTATATTCCAGTTAAAGTTGTGTTAACAGATGGTGTCCACTAGAGGGCATCAGAACGAGCTGTAAACATATCTGACATGTTTCATCCTGTCTGTTAGCAGCTGTAAACACATCATCATCATCATCATCATCATCATCATCATCACTAACAGAGGTCATGACTTGTTCTTCAGGGTTCAATCAACATGCTGAAGGTTCACAACACCTCGTCACTAGTGAGCATCACAGAAATGAATCATGGGAGATTCCTGCTCTGACGCCTCTGAGGTTCAACTACAAAATATTCATTAAAGCTTCATTATTGATCTTTGATTTATAAATATTGATCAGTGCAGCTTTAACGACTCAGATGTGTTGCAGCTGAGAGATTAAATGTGTGTCTGTATCACAGTGTGTGTGTAGCAGTGTGTAGCAGTGTGTGTGTAGCAGTGTGTGTGTGTAGTAGTGTGTGTGTAGCAGTGTGTAGCAGTGTGTGTGTAGCAGTGTGTGTGTGTAGTAGTGTGTGTGTAGCAGTGTGTAGCAGTGTGTGTGTAGCAGTGTGTGTGTGTAGTAGTGTGTGTGTAGCAGTGTGTAGCAGTGTGTGTGTGTAGTAGTGTGTGTGTAGCAGTGTGTAGCAGTGTGTGTGTAGCAGTGTGTAGTAGTGTGTGTGTAGCTGTGTGTAGTAGTGTGTAGCAGTGTGTAGTAGTGTGTAGCAGTGAGTGTGTAGTAGTGTGTAGTGTGTAGCAGTGAGTGTGTAGTAGTGAGTGTGTAGTAGTAGCAGTGTGTAGCAGTGTGTAGTAGTGTGTGTAGCAGTGTGTGTGTAGCAGTGTGTGTAGCAGTGTGTAGTAGTGAGTGTGTGTAGGAGTGTGTAGCAGTATGTGTGTAGTAGTGTGTAGTAGTGTGTAGCAGTGTGTAGTAGTGAGTGTGTAGTAGTGTGTAGTAGTGAGTGTGTAGTAGTGTGTAGTGAGTGTGTAGTAGTGTGTAGTAGTGAGTGTGTAGTAGTGTGTAGTAGTGTGTAGTAGTGAGTGTGTAGTAGTGTGTAGTAGTGAGTGTGTAGTAGTGTGTAGTAGTGTGTAGTAGTGAGTGTGTAGTAGTGTGTAGTAGTGAGTGTGTAGTAGTGTGTGTGTGTAGTAGTGAGTGTGTAGTAGTGTGTAGTAGTGTGTAGTAGTGAGTGTGTAGTAGTGTGTAGTAGTGTGTGTAGCAGTGTGTGTGTAGCAGTGTGTGTAGTAGTGTGTAGTAGTGAGTGTGTGTAGGAGTGTGTAGCAGTATGTGTGTAGTAGTGTGTAGTAGTGTGTAGCAGTGTGTAGTAGTGAGTGTGTAGTAGTGTGTAGTAGTGAGTGTGTAGTAGTGTGTAGTGAGTGTGTAGTAGTGTGTAGTAGTGAGTGTGTAGTAGTGTGTAGTAGTGTGTAGTAGTGAGTGTGTAGTAGTGTGTAGTAGTGAGTGTGTAGTAGTGTGTGTGTAGTAGTGAGTGTGTAGTAGTGTGTAGTAGTGTGTAGTAGTGAGTGTGTAGTAGTGTGTAGTAGTGAGTGTGTAGTAGTGAGTGTGTAGTAGTGAGTGTGCAGTAGTGTGTAGTAGTGAGTGTGTAGTAGTGAGTGTGTAGTAGTGAGTGTGTAGTAGTGTGTAGTAGTGAGTGTGTAGTAGTGTGTAGTAGTGAGTGTGTAGTAGTGTGTAGTAGTGTGTAGTAGTGAGTGTGTAGTAGTGTGTAGTAGTGAGTGTGTAGTAGTGTGTAGTAGTGAGTGTGTAGTAGTGTGTAGTAGTGAGTGTGTAGTAGTGTGTAGTAGTGAGTGTGTAGTAGTGTGTAGTAGTGAGTGTGTAGCAGTGTGTAGTAGTGAGTGTGTAGTAGTGTGTAGTAGTGAGTGTGTAGTAGTGAGTGTGTAGCAGTGTGTAGTAGTGAGTGTGTAGTAGTGTGTAGTAGTGAGTGTGTACCTTGTCCTGCAGCAGTGTGTGTGTAGTAGTGTGTAGTAGTGAGTGTGTAGCAGTGTGTAGTAGTGTGTAGTAATGAGTGTGTAGCAGTGTGTAGTAGTGAGTGTGTAGTAGTGTGTAGTAGTGTGTAGTAGTGAGTGTGTAGTAGTGTGTAGTAGTGAGTGTGTAGTGGTGTGTAGTAGTGTGTAGTAGTGAGTGTGTAGTAGTGAGTGTGTAGCAGTGTGTAGTAGTGAGTGTGTAGCAGTGTGTAGTAGTGAGTGTGTAGTAGTGTGTAGTAGTGAGTGTGTACCTTGTCCTGCAGCAGTATGTGTGTAGTAGTGTGTAGCAGTGTGTAGTAGTGAGTGTGTACCTTGTCCTGCAGCAGTGTGTGTGTAGTAGTGTGTAGTAGTGAGTGTGTACCTTGTCCTGCAGCAGTGTGTGTGTAGTAGTGTGTAGTAGTGAGTGTGTACCTTGTCCTGCAGCAGTGTGTGTGTAGCAGTGTGTAGTAGTGAGTGTGTAGCAGTGTGTAGTAGTGAGTGTGTAGTAGTGTGTAGTAGTGAGTGTGTAGTAGTGAGTGTGTAGCAGTGTGTAGTAGTGAGTGTGTAGCAGTGTGTAGTAGTGAGTGTGTAGTAGTGTGTAGTAGTGAGTGTGTACCTTGTCCTGCAGCAGTATGTGTGTAGTAGTGTGTAGCAGTGTGTAGTAGTGAGTGTGTACCTTGTCCTGCAGCAGTGTGTGTGTAGTAGTGTGTAGTAGTGAGTGTGTACCTTGTCCTGCAGCAGTGTGTGTGTAGTAGTGTGTAGTAGTGAGTGTGTACCTTGTCCTGCAGCAGGTGCTTCACGTCTCTCTGCAGTTTGTTTACTGAACTTTCTGCTTCGTTCAGTTTCAGCTTTACGACACTGAGTTCGTCCTCCAGACGTTTGTTCTCCTGAACACGTCAAACACACGTTAACACCAGTATTTATGTTCACATTAAAACCAGTAAGACAGTCTGAACACACACACACACACACGCACACACACACACACACACAGCTCTCCATTTAAATGTTCACACACTAATATAACAACTGATTTCACTTCTTTAAATGTTAGATTAGGAATAAAAACATGATTGAATCAAAGTGCTCGATGCATCAGTGTCTGAAGTTAGAAACATTTCCTGATTTAAATGACAAAATCTGCTCAAAAAGCGAGTAAAGAAGAATCTGAACAAGCGTTCAAAGTTAAAACTACAACAAAAAGAAACAAGAAGTTTAACTCAAACTGAAGGCCGAAGCAGATCAATAACAAATAATCAGAGCAGCAGATATCTTGACTGTTAGTCTCCGTTATGGGTTAAAAACACTGGATCCTACATTTCCCATAATGCACCTGGATAGAGCCTTTCATTAGAGCCTCGCTGCAGGCAAACTCCACAATCAAAACCTCCAAACTGTAACGCAGATTTTCTGTTAGTGTGTTTGAGTCTGATGACATCACTGTGACATCACCAGGTGAGTGACGCGTACACACCTGCGTGGCGCTGCCGAGCTCCTCCCTTAGCCCCGCCTCCTGCGCTCTGAGCAGCCGCAGCTCGTCGTGCAGCGCGCCGCGCTCTCTCTCCACCTGCTGCAGCAGAGCCTCGCTCTCCTGCTCCGACTGACTGCGCAGAGCCGTCAGCCTATCACGGAAGTCCTGCTCCAGGTCCCTGCCAATCACAGAGCAGCTCGTCAACACGACAGCAACGCTGCGATCTGATTCGCTGTCATATCTGTGGTTTTTAATAGGATGTTTTTTATATCTGTATGTTTGTTGTTCTCAGTCTTACTGCTCTTCTTTTTACTGGTTTTATTTTAACTGTGTTTTAATTTTTACTGTTTATTTGTTTGTTGTTTATATTTGTTTTACTGTGTCAGTGAGGTGGAAGGAGTCTGGTCTCAGTTAATTATTATTATCATACATGGACAACTACTCAACTTAATGTTTACATTTATTCCTTTATGAAAGCGGGAGATGTATAAACGTATAGACGTATAAACGTATAGATGTATAAACAGACCTGATCCTGCTCTGGTTGAGCGTCTCCATGCTGGCGTGTCGGTCGTCCACCTCTCTGACCAGCTGCAGGTTCCTCTGGTCGGCCAGATCCAGGTCTGACTTCACCTTATCCCGCTCCCTGCAGGCCTGCTCTGCTACCACCCTGCACACACACACGCACGCACACACACACACACACACACACGCACACACGCACACACGCACACACGCACACACGCACACACACACATACACACACACATACGCAAACACACGCGCGCACACACACACGCACGCACACACACACACACACACATACACACACGCGCGCGCGCACACGCACACACACACACGCACACACACACACGCGCACACGCACACGCACACACACACACACACACACACACACACACACACACACACACACACACACACAGCTAAAGTGACAAACATGACGCTTCTTCACATGTTCAGAACAATAAGAACTTAACGAATCATCTGACTGTTAAAGTGGAACTTTAAAGGACGAGTTCACAGTTTTCCAGTCAGTCTTAAACCAACAGTCAGTGTGTTTCTGTCTGTAATCATTCCTCCTGTTCATACTGACCAGTAGAAGATCCCTTCATAATGACCTTACAATGGAAGTGATGGAGGACAAAATCCACAGTCTGAAGCTAATATGAAGCTTCAGCGTCCAAATGAGTCAAATCAAGTAGATATCTTTCAACGTTACAGTCTTTTTAGTGCCAAAGTTCCTCTTTTTGTTACTATACTTCCACCTGCAGCTCAACAGGGAAACACTGTCCGAGGAAACACAAAGAGGGAATTTGATGCTAAAAAGACTGTAAATGTGTCAGATATCCACTTGATATGACTAACTCAGACTGCTGAAGCTGAATAGAAGCTTCACACACACTTTTAAATGACTGTGTGGACACACTGTGGATTTTATCCTCCATCACTAACATTGAAAACACATTTGAAGGATCTTTAATATCCAGTATGAACAGGAGGAATGATTACAGCGAGCAAAACCTCTTTCACTTGATGTGTTGACCCCCCCCCAGCTGGCTGAGACAAAAAGGAGCATTTATGATATTAAGACCTTTTATCTTCATTTTAATAATGAAGGAAAACATCGGCGGGAGGATTAAACGGGACTTCAGTTGGACTTTAACACACTGCTCCTGTCCAGCAGGGGGAGCTCTTCTTCTTCTTCTTCTTCTCTACAGTAACAGTGTGTCAGCTCTCTGCTGGTTGAACTAAAGTCTGAAGGAATGATCAATGGATGTGACAGGAAGTCTCCATGGAAACCTGCAGCCTGAACCTCCAACTACAGTAACGTTTCTACATGTTGTGAAGAAGCAGCCCGACATGTTTCATCTCTTTGTTTCCACTTGTAGAGCTGCAGCGATTAATCAATCATCAGAAAATTCATCTGCAACTATTCTGATCATTAATCGTTTTGTTACATGTGAAAGTTTTCTGGTTTCTATGACAGTAAACTGAAGATCTTTGAGTTGTGGACGTCGTCTTTGGAAACACTGATCAACATTTTCTGACATTTTATAGACCAAACAATTTATTGATTACTGGAGAAAATAATCAGATGAATCAATAATTGCAGTAGTACACAGACATGTACGGGGTAGCTTTAGCCTAGCTTAGCACAAAGACTGTTAGCCAGCAGAGAAACATCCACAGATGAAACGTTATCAGTCCATCCTGTTATTATTTGATCTTTAGAAGATCAATCTGATCACTGACTTCATCGTTTTTCCAGAATTTTCCAGCATTTAGTGAAATTTTGGAGTTTTGCCTCTTTGGTTTTTATATATATTTGAAAAAGTTTAGAGAAAGTCAGACATGAAACATGACGAAGAGACACGACTACACGCTGATCTAAAGTTCATCAACTTAAATAATGCAGTCAAATCTGACAAGTTATTAACTGCAGAACGTCGTAGATTTAGTGCTGAGTTGAGTTTATCAGACGCGTGTCGGCTGAAACCTACTGCAGGTGCTGGATCTCGGTCTTGTAGGAGATGAGCGTCGCCTGCTGGATGCCGTTACCGCCGACCAGCAGCTCGTTATCCAGAGCCAGAGTCAGATCTGCCAGACTGACACGCTCCTCCAGAGAGAAGTCCAGCGTCTGTGGAGACACAAACACTCTACATGAGAGACAGACAGGTGAGGGGGCAGACAGGTGAGGGGCAGACAGGTGAGAGGGCAGACAGGTGAGAGGCAGGCAGGTGAGAGGGCAGACAGGTGAGGGGCAGACAGGTGAGGGGGCAGACAGGTGAGGGAGAAGACAGGTGAGAGGGTAGACAGGTGAGAGGGTAGACAGATGAGAGGCAGACAGGTGAGAGGCAGGCAGGTGAGAGGTAGACAGGTGAGGGGGCAGACAGGTGAGGGGGCAGACAGGTGAGGGGGCAGACAGGTGAAAGGGCAGACAGGTGAGAGGCAGACAGGTGAGAGGGCAGACAGGTGAGAGGGCAGACAGGTGAGGGGCAGACAGGTGAGAGGGCAGACAGGTGAGGGGCAGACAGGTGAGAGGCAGGCAGGTGAGAGGTAGACAGGTGAGGGGACAGACAGGTGAGAGGTAGACAGGTGAGAGGTAGACAGGTGAGAGGCAGACAGGTGAGAGGGCAGACAGGTGAGAGACAGACAGGTGAGGGGACAGACAGGTGAGAGGTAGACAGGTGAGAGGTAGACAGGTGAGAGGCAGACAGGTGAGGGGGCAGACAGGTGAGAGGCAGACAGGTGAGAGGGCAGACAGGTGAGAGGGCAGACAGGTGAGAGGCAGACAGGTGAGAGGCAGACAGGTGAGAGGGCAGACAGGTGAGGGGGCAGACAGGTGAGAGGCAGACAGGTGAGAGGCAGACAGGTGAGAGGCAGACAGGTGAGAGGGCAGACAGGTGAGAGGGCAGACAGGTGAGAGGCAGACAGGTGAGAGGGAGACAGGTGAGAGGCAGACAGGTGAGAGGGCAGACAGGTGAGAGGCAGACAGGTGAGAGGCAGACAGGTGAGAGGGCAGACAGGTGAGAGGGCAGACAGGTGAGAGGCAGACAGGTGAGAGGGAGACAGGTGAGAGGCAGACAGGTGAGAGGTAGACAGGTGAGAGGTAGACAGGTGAGAGGCAGACAGGTGAGAGGGCAGACAGGTGAGAGACAGACAGGTGAGGGGACAGACAGGTGAGAGGTAGACAGGTGAGAGGTAGACAGGTGAGAGGTAGACAGGTGAGAGGCAGACAGATGAGAGGTAGACAGGTGAGGGGGCAGACAGGTGAGGGGGCAGACAGGTGAGAGGCAGACAGGTGAGAGGGCAGACAGGTGAGAGGTAGACAGGTGAGAGGCAGACAGGTGAGAGGTAGACAGGTGAGAGGGCAGACAGGTGAGAGGTAGACAGGTGAGGGGGCAGACAGGTGAGGGGGCAGACAGGTGAGAGGCAGACAGGTGAGAGGGCAGACAGGTGAGAGGTAGACAGGTGAGAGGCAGACAGGTGAGAGGCAGACAGGTGAGAGGCAGACAGGTGAGAGGCAGACAGGTGAGAGGGCAGACAGGTGAGAGGTAGACAGGTGAGAGGGCAGACAGGTGAGAGACAGACAGGTGAGGGGACAGACAGGTGAGAGGTAGACAGGTGAGAGGTAGACAGGTGAGAGGCAGACAGGTGAGAGGCAGACAGATGAGAGGCAGACAGATGAGAGGTAGACAGGTGAGGGGGCAGACAGGTGAGGGGGCAGACAGGTGAGGGGGCAGACAGGTGAGAGGCAGACAGGTGAGAGGCAGACAGGTGAGAGGGCAGACAGGTGAGAGGTAGACAGGTGAGAGGGCAGACAGGTGAGAGGTAGACAGGTGAGAGGCAGACAGGTGAGAGGTAGACAGGTGAGAGGGCAGACAGGTGAGAGGTAGACAGGTGAGAGGTAGACAGGTGAGAGGTAGACAGGTGAGAGGTAGACAGGTGAGGGGGCAGACAGGTGAGGGGGCAGACAGGTGAGAGGCAGACAGGTGAGAGGGCAGACAGGTGAGAGGTAGACAGGTGAGAGGCAGACAGGTGAGAGGTAGACAGGTGAGAGGGCAGACAGGTGAGAGGTAGACAGGTGAGGGGGCAGACAGGTGAGGGGGCAGACAGGTGAGAGGCAGACAGGTGAGAGGGCAGACAGGTGAGAGGTAGACAGGTGAGAGGCAGACAGGTGAGAGGTAGACAGGTGAGAGGCAGACAGGTGAGAGGCAGACAGGTGAGAGGTAGACAGGTGAGAGGCAGACAGGTGAGAGGCAGACAGGTGAGAGGGAGACAGGTGAGAGGCAGACAGGTGAGAGGTAGACAGTTTCACAATCTGTGCTGCAGATCTTAATTCTTCTAGATCTCAGTGCAGCTTTTCACACGTCGACCACACAGTTCTCCGCTGGGTCGGCATCTCTGGATCCGCCCCTGATTGTTTGAAATGTAAGCGTGGAACCAGACGATTCGCTGCAGCTCATCCTCCACACCTGAAAATGTTTAATATGGGGTTCCACAGGGTTCAGTTTTAGGTCCTCTTCTTTTCTGTCTTTACATGCTCCCATTAGGAAGAATCATCCAAACTCATAACATCTCTGTTCACTGTTTACACAGATCTGCCTCCCCCTTAATTCCCAAAACCAGGCTCATTAAAGACTCATAACTTCCTTCAGTTAAATGGAGGACAAGACAGAGATCTTCCTCTTTGGCCCCTCACATCATCCCTCTGTTAGAAGCTCAGTCACCTCTCTGCTTACATCAGACCACATCAGACCACATGCTGAGAACCTCGCTGTTACACTCGATAGACACAAGCAGGTAAATTCTGTTATCAGATTCATCTTCTTCCAACTCAGACCCATTTCCAAAATGAGGCATTTCCTGTCACCCTCTGACCTAGAAAGAGTCATTTATGCACTAATATCATCCAGGCTGGACTGCTGTAACTCTCTCAGGCTACCATTTCCTGTTTACAACTTATCCAAAACGCTGCTGCTGTCTGATTATTAACAAGAAACGAGACCACATCACGCCTATCCTGGCTCCCTGTTCATTACAGGATAACTGTCTACAAATCTCTCCATGGTCTCGCCCCCACTTATATCTCAGAACTTCTCACCCCTCACAGCACCGCCAGACCCTTCAGATCCTCCCACCGTGGCATGTGGACTGGGACGGGACTGGGAATATCCTGCTGGAGGCCATTAGACAGGCTGAGTCTGTTGATGCTTTTAAGATGCACCTGAAGACTCATTTATTCTCTTTTAACTGTGTTTAATCTGTTTTTCTTTCTATCTGAGTGTTTAAACTTGTTTCTATTTTAATCTATCTTATCTCTATTTAGCTCTATTTTCACAACCATCTGTTATGCACATATGTCTTTATGTTTGTATGTGTGTACATGTGTCTGTCTTTGTGAAATACTTTGGTGCAAAACCTGTTCTATCTGAACAAATCATTTTAAAAACATTTTTTACCAAACTGTTTTGAATTTCTAGAACTAGTAAAGCGCTAACACCTGGTCCTGGTCCATACTGACCTGCAGGATGTCCCGGCTGTTGCGGATGCCCTCCTCGGTCCAGAGGGCGATGACCCTCTCTGGGCTGGTGCATCCTGATCCGTCGTCCAGCTGGCTGAGGACTCTCTGCCCCACGGTGGCCGTCAGCAGGGAGGGCGAGGTGGAGCGCACCGAGCGCTCCTCTAAAACCGTCTGGGACTGCATGGAGGATCAGAGACCAGAGTTAGTCCACATTCAGAACCGACCGGTGAAGGTGTGTAAAGTCTGGATGTCAGAGTAAACTGCAGCAGCAGAACAAACTGTTTCACACTCTGCAGACAGAGGAGCTTAAAACAGCAGCAACCAGCAGGTTTCACAGGGTCTAATAAACGCCTGTTGTTGGAACATTTAATCTGGATTAGCCACTTTCACTCAGAGCTGGCCTGCACACAAACATCCCACAGAGCCACCAGGTCACAGAACAGAGAGCAGAGCTGAGGACTGATGAACAAACAAATCCCACATGTATCGCAGCACTTTATGAACGTTATGAACATACAGAGGAGAGAAAAGAAGACTGGAGGGAAATAACTGAAGGAACCAGAGTTCCTGCTGAGTCACTGCGTCTGCTGTTAGCTAGCTTACAGCTAATGTACAGTAATGCATTTTGGCTGTTTGGGGCGAACAAACAAACAATCCAGCGGTCAAACTGGTGCAAGTAACTGTTCTGTCTGAAGCTTAACATGCCCATGAAGAAGCAGTGAAGCTGCAGGGCTGCAGTGATAGTTAGATACTGTTAGTGTGTTTGTTCAAGTCTAAATCAGTGGATGAGTGGCTACACTTTAGTGCAGTTTCATTCACACAGAGAAAAATCCAAGTGAACCAAAACGTATCACAAACAGCCTGGTGAGAACACGCTCTCCTCTCATTGGTCAGATGTGTCTGGGGAGGGAGTAAGAACGTAAACACAGGAAGAAGCTCCTGTGTTCTGGATCACTGCCTATTTCTCTGCTCTGCAACATGGAGCTACAGAACAACTAGCATCTGTTAACCATGTTAATCATCTGGGCAACAAACCAAAATACACCTGTGACAGCAGAAAGCTGAATGTGAAGCACTTCAAAGGAAACGTCTTGAGTCCTACTAAAGGAGAGGGACTACTTTGTGTCTGTGGGTAATTACACACCTGAACAGACTGAAATGACATGTGGAGTTCCCCAAGGCTCCAATCTGGGGCCGCTTCTGTTCAACATCTACATGCTCCCATTGGCTCAGATTATGGAAAATAGCTAAATATCTCAATATGCAGACGACACACAGATTTACATAACGATATCGCCAGGGCACTCTGGTCCCATACAAGCACTGAGTAAGTGCATCGTCAATGATCATCATCAAGCAAAGATAAAACTGAGATAATCGTGCTGGAGGAGGTGAGGAGTGATGGGGGATCATTCCCATATCTTCTGGCATTATCCAGTACTGTCAAATAAATCATTGACATGTATATCCCACTAGATCCAGAGTATTTATACTCAGCAGAGTTCCTAAAAAGACATATCTTCAGTATTCTCTTAATGGTTGCCAGGAATGATAATGAACTGGATGAGTATTGTGATGAAGATGGACACTGTTCTACAAAGATGGACTCCTGTGAGGATATACTCTCTCCTCAATGTCATCAATTGTTGGAAAAATAAAAGTTACAAAAATAATGAACAAAGATAAAACAGTGATAATTGTTTTTGGAGCCAAAGTCAGCGCTCAGCTTCAGTTGCTAACATTTAAAACCACAAACCAAGACAGAAACCTTGATGTCGTCATGGACTCAGACCTGAAATTCATTAACCACTTTAAAAGGACGGGTTCAGCAGTCAGGAGCCCAAATTAACATTAAAGCTGTTTTTCTTGCTGTAATCATTCCTCCTGTTCATACTGACCATTAGAAGATCCCTTCATAATGACCTTACAATGGAAGTGATGGAGGACAAAATCCACAGTCCTCCTTCTGTGCAAAAACGTATTTTTAAGTTTATCTGAAGCTAGCAGTAGGTCACCTGTGTGTAGGTCACCTGTGTGTAGGTCACCTGTGTGTAGCAGTAGGTCACCTGTGTGTAGGTCACCTGTGTGTAGGTCACCTGTGTGTAGCAGTAGGTCACCTGTGTGTAGCAGTAGGTCACCTGTGTGTAGGTCACCTGTGTGTAGCAGTAGGTCACCTGTGTGTAGGTCACCTGTGTGTAGGTCACCTGTGTGTAGCAGTAGGTCACCTGTGTGTAGCAGTAGGTCATCTGTGTGTAGGTCACCTGTGTGTAGGTCACCTGTGTGTAGCAGTAGGTCACCTGTGTGTAGCAGTAGGTCATCTGTGTGTAGGTCACCTGTGTGTAGGTCACCTGTGTGTAGCAGTAGGTCACCTGTGTGTAGCAGTAGGTCACCTGTGTGTAGGTCACCTGTGTGTAGCAGTAGGTCACCTGTGTGTAGCAGTAGGTCACCTGTGTGTAGGTCACCTGTGTGTAGCAGTAGGTCATCTGTGTGTAGGTCACCTGTGTGTAGGTCACCTGTGTGTAGCAGTAGGTCACCTGTGTGTAGGTCACCTGTGTGTAGCAGTAGGTCACCTGTGTGTAGCAGTAGGCTCCGGCCTCAGCGCTTGTCCTGTCTGTCCTCACCCACGTTAACAAACCACAGCCTGAGATCAGACCTGACGTGCAGTACATGATGACTTCTACCTGTCTGTCTGTCTGTGTGTGTGTCAGCAGCCACCTGTTCACCTGCAGCATCTGGCCGAGCCCCGCCCACCTGATTGGACAGATGACTGTCAGCTGCTGCAGAAGCTCCTGATGCATTCAGGAGCTTCTTCGTAAACTCAGACTGATTAGATTCATTCACAGATTCAGTTTGACTAAGTTAGGTCTGAAATGATCCTGCAGGGTATTCAATGAAAACACAAACGACATGACGGTGAACTCCAGATGTTTATGAGGCTTCACGTCTCCTCTGCCAGATGTTCCTCACAAACACACATCCGTATGTTTAGTTTATTTCTCTTCATTCATTTAATAATAAAATAGATTTTAACTGTGTTTAGGACGTTTCTCACCAGTAGGGGAGGACTAACAGGAGGGGAGGAGGTTTTGTCTACATGAAAATATATAAATATATATAAGTTGTGTCACTGTGAGACTACAAACAAACTTTATTGGTTCTCCACACGATGAACAGCAGCAGCTTCATTTATGGTGGATTGAAAGAATTAAATGTCATCGATACATCATTTGTGTTTGTGTTTTTGAAGAACTGATGACTTCTACTTCACTCACCTCCTGCACACGTCTTTCTACCATCAGGCCGCCACTATAAAGGCCCCCTACCCACAAAAACCACTTACTGGGACTCCTTCATTCCCACTGCCATAAGTATTTCAAACTAACTAGGAATTGCATGCACTGTGCCACTTTGCACACACTAGATGTATTTTATTCTAAGTTATTTGTGCTGTATATTTTATTTTGTTTCTGTATATTTTAGTCTGAGTTTTGTACAGTACGCTGTCTGCTGAGCCACGTCTACGACGATTATCTGTCACGACAGACAATAAAGTTTTCCGAATCTGAATCTGAACCTGAATCTTATCAATCAACTTATTCCTGCAGCCAACGAGTTGAATGTCGAGTGTTTGAATGTGAACACTGTTTATACCTGGTATTAACACGCGTCTCAGGTGATCCGATCACAAGTGGACAACTGTAAGTACAGGTGTGACCGCACCCAAGACGCATTGAGATCCGATCACTCAGACCACATTCAGAGGTGGTCTGGGCCGCATGTGGCCACATTCATTTAGCAATGTAAACGCAATGTGACCTGGGCCACGTTGGCCCTGTTTACACCTGGCAACATCCGTCTCAGGTGATCCGATCACAAGTGGACGGCTCTAAGTACATCTGTTTACACCTGGTATTAACATGCGTCTCCACATGCATATTCACTTCTCCGCTCTTCATGCAAATAAACACGTACATCATTTCCGTTTGCAAAGACCAAATTCGTTGTTGTTTTTAACTGGTGGGAGGACCGAGGGTCTGTGTTCCCTCCGTCCAAAGCCGTGTTCAACTGGTTTCATAACAAGACAAACAAATATACAAATATACAAATATATAATGCATCGTATCTCCTCATGAGCATCAAGTGCCGACCTATTGATTTGCTCTAGTGCCACGTCTGAATATGTATAAAAAATATAGTTATACCACAGCTCAAAGCCCCTCCCATTGGTGAGGATGCTCCTCCCACAACAGCTCAAGGCCCCTCCCACTGCAGAGGACGTCATTAACCTCAAACTACGAGTGAACATGTCTGTAGTATAAAAAGTGTTACAGCACGTGAGCATGTCAGACCATGTGCGGCGCCCTCTGCAGGTCGGCGTGTCTGAGCATGTGCGGCGCCCTCTGCAGGTCGGCGTGTCTGAGCATGTGCGGCGCCCTCTGCAGGTCGGCGCCTCGTACGGGGGTGGAGCAGGAGACGGGGGCGGAGCCACACAGAACCTTCTGGAACTCCCTGAGGCTGACTCTGCCGTCCAGGTCGGCGTCCAACTTCCTGAGCAGCACATCCAGCTCCTGCAGGCCGGGGTCAAAGGTCAGAGGTCAACACAATGAATTGATGCATGTGGAGGTTGTTCTATGTTGACATTTCTAATAAAGTTGTTTCTGTGTTTACCTGTGTGTTGAGCTGCTGCAGGCTCAGGTGATCACACACCGCCATCAGGACGTGACCTCCTCCTCCAACAACACCCAGCTCCTCCTCGTCCTCCTGCTGACCTCCTGCAACACGAGTTTACAGCTCACAGTTGAACCACATTTAAATGTTTGTTTCCATCCTCTGCTGCTGTGTAAACATACTACCATACTACCATATTACCATATTACCATATTACCATACTACCATACTACCATACTACCATATTACCATACTACCATACTACCATATTACCATATTACCATATTACCATACTACCATATTACCATATTACCATACTACCATACTACCATACTACCATATTACCATATTACCATACTACCATACTACCATATTACCATACTACCATACTACCATATTACCATATTACCATATTACCATACTACCATATTACCATATTACCATACTACCATATTACCATATTACCATACTACCATATTACCATATTACCATACTACCATATTACCATATTACCATACTACCATATTACCATACTACCATACTACCATACTACCATATTACCATATTACCATATTACCATATTACCATACTACCATATTACCATACTACCATACTACCATATTACCATACTACCATACTACCATATTACCATACTACCATACTACCATATTACCATATTACCATATTACCATATTACCATACTACCATATTACCATATTACCATACTACCATACTACAATACTACCATATTACCATACTACCATATTACCATACTACCATACTACCATATTACCATACTACCATATTACCATACTACCATACTACCATATTACCATACTACCATACTACCATATTACCATATTACCATATTACCATACTACCATACTACCATATTACCATACTACCATACTACCATACTACCATATTACCATATTACCATACTACCATATTACCATATTACCATACTACCATATTACCATATTAC
>NC_089530.1:31471915-31546915 GCF_963924715.1 Thunnus thynnus
TGATGACGAGCTCAGATGATGAAGCACAGAGACGACGGACTGGAACGGATCAGAGTTTTTAGAGATAAAGTCTACGTATAAAACTGAAGTGAAGAGTTTGTGATTCGGGTTTTTAGACGTGCGGTCCAAGTCGTCCCAGACTGGGACTGCTACACTCTCCCCCCCATATAATAAAACACCGCCTCCTAAGTGTTTTACACGTCATTCACACAGTTACTTTCAAATAATTTCATAAAAAACCCAAAAAGTCGTCTTCATCACTAGTGTCACTATCCATAAAAATGCGCTTGACAGCGTCCAATCTCTGTGCCAAAACAGCCCCCAGACCGGTGGAACTTGCATCAGTGTAAATGACAAACGTGTTACACACATTCGGGTGACCAAGGACAGGAGGAGAGGTCAGATGGTCCTTAAGACATTGGAATGCCTTCTGACACTCATCTGTCCACTGGAACCTGGCTCCTTTCCTTTTCAGCTCATTAAGAGGCTCTGCAATCATTGAAAAGTTAGGGACATAACGCTGGTACCATTCAGCAAGACCCAGAAATCTTTGGACTTCCTTAAGGTTTCTTGGCACAGGGTAGTCACGAAGTGCTTCCCTCTTTGCTGGATCTGCTTGTACTCCTTTCTTGCTCACTACATGACCCAGGAATTTAAGCTCAGGGCAACAGAAGCGGCATTTCTTCAGCTTGAGTGTAAGGCCAGCCTGTTGGAGACAATCAAACACCCACTGGATGTCGTAAAGGTGAGTCTGGACATCTTTAGAATAGATTATTATGTCATCCAAGTACACCATACAGCAGTCTCCCAGGCAGCTCCTGAGCACCTGAGTCATGAGCCTTTGGAAGGTAGCTGGAGCTCCCTTCAAACAGAAAGGCACAACTCGAAAATGGACCAACCCAAAACACGTGACAAAGGCAGTGAGAGGCTGGCTTTCTGGGTCCATTTCCACTTGCCAATAACCACTGTTGAGATCTAAGGTGGTGAATATAGATGAACCTGCCAGAGATTCCAGTATCTCAGAAATGGTCGGCAATGGAAAAGCATCTCCCTCACTATGTTCATTAACACGCCGGAAGTCAACACAAAATCAGGGTGGAGCCCCATTTTTTAGCCACCAATACCATCGCGGATGCCCAGGATGAATGGGAAGGCATGATGATGCCCTGTTGGAGCATCTCCTGGATTTGCTCCTTAACAATCTTCCTCTTATGCAGGGGCAATCGATAGGCAGCCTAAAGTGTTGGTGCAGACCTGGGAATTGCTGAGCAAGAGTTGATGCAATCTCCCAGCCTCCCTTCCTATCAAACCACTGTCTGCAACAGCAGTATGGAGCAGGCTGTCTAAGTTATCACCTTCTGGTAAACACGCTATGTCACACAGATTATCATTGAAGGCAGACACGAGCGGCAACTTAGGTGGCAAGGAAGTGTACAGAAACACACTGCTCCCACTCCGAATACCCCAACTTTGATCCGGGCACAGAACAGGCTGGAAGGGGAAAACCCTAGCCTTGTCATCACCAACAAAAGAGTACACGTGAACCTGGACATTAACCAGGAGACCACTCACGCTCATGAAGTCTAAAACAAGAACTAATGGATACACCAGCATATCTGCATCCAGCACAGCGGTAGGTATGGACCAACTGTTACCATGCATGCTGAAAAGGATTTGCTTGCTGGCCATTTGCGAGATACATTGGGTCACCCCGCCATGATACAAGTGACTCATTGGGGCCTTTGATCTTATTCCATAGACTCAAATGCAGTAAAGTGTAGGTAGCGCCTGTGTCCACAAGCGCTTTCCCATGACGTTGGCATACTGTGATAGGCACCACTAATTGTTTCAAGCTAGTGGACGTGGAAGATGAAGATGACCCCACCATAACAGTAGACTTTTGCCTCTGGTGGGTCTTGGGTACCAGCTGACTATAAATGGTAGCCATGGAACCTTTTTTCCTGGACTCAGTCTGTTTTGGCTCTGATTTTTGTTGTCTACTGTATTTGAGCTACCCGGGGAGGCATGAAACTGAGGGCAGGAACCTGGTGCATGGTCACCATGGCAACGCCAGCAAAACACAGTTTCTGTTCCTTTTCCAGCCTTCTTTTCTGTTGGACAAGTAATTTTATAGGGTTCATTAAGAGTCCTCCTGTACCTTTTCTGGTTCTCATAATCTCCCTCTATTTGACTCCCAATGCGGATCATCTCATCTATGGAGGTAATCCGACCACGGAGCTGACATGCCAGAAAGGGGTTCATAGCCTTCAATTTCCTTTTCAAAATCTCATCTTCTGAGGCTGAAGAGTGCCACCTTTTGATAAGGGCTTGAAATGAGAAGGCAAAGTCTCGAAGCGACTCATTTCTTCCTTGCACCCTAGTTCGAACTTTTTCTTCCAAAACATCATCATAGTCCTCGGGAAGAAAAGAGGACAGGACAGCACTCTGAAATTCCTCCCATGTATGAATTTTCTCCCTAATGGTCTCCCACCAGTCATGGGCCGAACCATGCAACACACTTTTCATGGTTGCTAGGATCTCACCTGCAAGTATACCACAGGATCTTTCTCATCCTGAGGCCTGCCATAGCAAGGTCAAAACATCTTAATGGGCAGCTTGCCATCAGCCACTCTACAGACTTCATCCTGGCAAACTGCACCCATAGGTGCAGTTGCACCTGAGCCCTCTGACTGAACTCCAACAGGAGCAGAGGTAGGTGACCAAACCATATTTTCAACAGCTTGGGGAACAGCTTTGTGTGTATGTGCTTGAGATGAAACGGCAAGAGGTGTTACTGCTTCTTTGAGGAGCAGTAAGAGTAGTGAATTGACGTGAGAAGTGAGTTCAGACTGTTGACGGACAAGCGACTCAACGGTAGCCTGCACTGAACCCATCTGCTGTCGCATTGCATGCACCTCGGTTGCAAGGTGTTGTATATCCTTGTTTTACGTGACAGCAGATGTGATGGAGGACAGCAAGTCTTGGTGGCCTGTTGTCAGGGACTCTTGGAACTCAGATTGCATTTGCCTTGCATTCCACTGAATGGCCTCTATGCACTTTGAAGCAAGATCCCTAACATTTGCTAGCAAATGGTGACTTGCTTTTTCTACCACATTTGCTATCTGGGTAGTACACATAGAGCCTTAACAATGGGTATGCCCTTGGCAATATCTGACAGCCATTCACGCTGCCAATCCACTGTGTTTTTGAACACAAGTTTCATGGACTCTATAGCATTAGCAAAAATGGCTAAATCAGCACTGGACCTTTCCTGGTTAGGGGAAGCTACTGAAACCGAAGGTGAAGATGGAAGTGATAAGCCTTCCAAAACCAAAAGAGGGTGAGAGTCGACTGGGAATTGTGGCTCTACTGGAGCATCTACCCATCCCTCTTCATCCTCATCACCATCATCAGCCAGTATATGCATCTCCGGCACAAGGGCAGGCATAGACAGGCCCAGATTCCAGTTCACTGATTGAAGGTTCAAAGTCATTGTAATGTCTGGGTCTTCCAAAGCCATAAATGTAAGGTCACTAGTGATGTCTTTTACTGCTACACAGGTTATAGGAACGTACACTCAAATACACTTAAATCAGATGATGGAACACAACATACAATCTCTTTATTTTAAAGATTATGCTTGTGTGACTATCCCTTCGTGGTTGCCATTTATGTGGCGGTACTGATTCCCATTGAACACAGATGTTCTGTAAGAAGTCTGACAACCAGCTCCCAGCCACATAAAGAAATAAAAAAAACCCTAAATAATATTCACTTGGAGAACCTCACAAGGTGTTGCACAATGGGAAACATCCCCTAGAGGGGAATGCACCCAGCTGCTCTCAATCACCACCTGGGAGCCAGTCCCCCCACTCTGCATAAACCCTCCAATCACCCCAGACATGCAACTATCTGCATTCAGAACGGGGAGACAGGGAAATGATAGCAAGTTCCACAAATGGGTGACTGCTTCAACCTGGTGACCACCTGACTGAACCCCCACGTTAAATATGAGATGCTGTCAACTTCTTCTCCATCAGTTGTATCAAACCCCCCCCCCCGATCTTCACTTCACTGCTCTTCTGAGTGTGTTTGTCTACAGGAAGCTGTTCTGTCCTCTAGCGCCACCAGCAGCTCAACACGCTGTCCTACATCTCAACTACCTGATGGATCAGCAGGAACGTTGCTTCAGACATTCGTGTTCCTCAGAGGATGAATCCTAAAAACTTTGGTGATCTTGACTTTTTCCTTCAGACGTGATTAAAGTGTTTAAAAAGTGAAATGATGACAGAAAACATGCTAATCAGGTATTTCACTGATGACAGACTGACTGGATGGAAACAGTGACGTCACCTCCTGGCTGTGAGCTGAGGAGGTGATGAAGAACAACTGAACATAACGGTAGAAAGCAGCTGAGTTTACAGAACATGCAGATACACGTCCGTCCGTGTTCTCTGACATGTTTCACATCAGCAAAAAGCAGCTGAGAAGTTTCTTTTCCACAGAAACAAAAGTGAAAAGTGTCTCAAAGAATCAGAGAGATGCATCTGTGATCTGCAGCCAAACCAGCTGCAGCGTCTGCCAGCAGCCACATTCCTCACAATCCCACTTCCTGTAACGCTCCCAACCCTCCTCCTCCTCCTCCTCCTCCTCCTCCTCCTCCCAACGCCCTGAAAACCACCAGACCTCCCAACCCTCCTCCTCCTCCTCCCGCAGGTATTCAGCTGCAGCACGTCTGGATATTTGAGATGAACCTCGCCCAGCACACACACACACACACACACACACACACACACACACAGTCTGAATAAAGCTCCTTGTGTGTGTGTGTGTGTGTGTGTGTGTGTGTGTGTGTGTGTGTGTGTGTGTGTCCTGGACTCAAACATGGCGTCTGAGGCCACAGAAATGATGGATGTTGCTTCCGTGCGTTTGGACCTACGGAGCGTGCTCAGTAGAGACTTCCTGCTGGCTCCTTGTTCACTTTAATGAGATAAAATAATTTAATCTTGTGGCTCTTTTAAACTTTCCAAATGTTATCAGAAAATAATAATAATATAATAAATATATTTGCACGTTGTGATTTTTGACCCGACACACCAAACACAACACTTTACATTAACACAACTTGTATTATTATTATTATTATTATTAATTCCACACTGCATATCCTGTTTACACTGTGAACGTTTGTATATATAAATGTTATACAGGAGTTATTGGGATAAACTTTCTCACCTGAAAAAGTGTTAAAACTTCATAAAGTGACACAATAACAGTCTTCAGACAAATGTTACCAAAGCTTTGAGCCCGGCTCTGAATCTCCTCCATCGCTGTTGATTGGTGTGAAATGCATTCTGGGATACTTGACAACCCCAAGTCCACGCCATGGACTGTAAGAAACACATGGACGTAGTCACCGTGACGTCAGCTGTTGGTTTGTGGACCGCCATTTTGAAGCCTCGAGTTTGGCAATTTGACCCTAACGCTAGCTGCTAGCTGCTAGCTTGGTTAGCACGGAGCACTTACAGTCTATAGTGAACTGTGCTAATGCTAATGCTACATTTCACTAACGAAAAACAGGCTTAAAACCGTTAAAACAAAACGTATTTACTGCAAAAACTGAACATCGACTCGTTAGAGGATCTTTGAGTTCAATCGAACGCTGAACGAGACTTTTATATAAAACCAAAATAAAGAAAACACACTGAGATAGCAGCAGCTACGTCTACACTCCCGTTCTAATCTTGGGTTACAATACGTAACGTACATAACCAACGTTGTTGCCGTGGTAGCGACTTGTCAATCACAACGTAGCCCCACCCTAAAGCATTACTCTGCTCGTTAGGAAACTGTTTACTGAGATCATAACGTTCTCATAGACTTCTCTTTGCAGCCGGTGGTGTCGCCCCCTGCTGGCCGTCAGAGAGAACGCAGGTTTAAGGTGCTTCCGCTTCCTGCTTGGACAAACAGGTCAACTCCCAAAGCATGCTGGGTAAACGGAGGCAGCATGAACAGTTTGGGTCATCTGGACTGAACCTGGGGGGACGCACGCAGACCGAGGCCTAAAAGGTTCCCATAAACCTCAGAAGCTGTTGCTATGGAGACGACTCCATCTACAGCTGTGAAACTCACCCAACATCAGAATTTGAGGCTCTCTGATTGGATGATTGGATAAACTTAATCTATAAGACGTGAGAAGAGGAGCGAACATCTCACCTCGACGCTCTCCAGAGACGTGGAGCGTCTCAGTTTGGCCCTGCGGACGCCGGCCGGAGACGAGTCTGTGGCCTCGGTTCTGGACGGCAGCGAGTCCTCGGAGTCACAGGTGAGCGCGGCGTCCAGCTGGCTGTCGGGACGAGAGCGGCGGCCGTAACGCTTCGTTCCCTTCACAAACTTTGGCTTCACCTCCTCTGGAACAACTGCGAGATGAAGACAGGAAGTAACACGCAGGTACAGTCAGAAAACACGGCTGTTACAGACAGAGCGGCGGACAGAATGTAGGTCAGCGGAGCTGCAGACAAACAGGAAGCAAACACACAGAGCTCAGAATACACTCACACACTGACCACAACAAACCAGTCATTACACCAGTTATTATACTGGCTTCCTCACACTGACCACAACAAACCAGTCATTACACCAGTTATTATACTGGCTTCCTCACACTGACCACAACAAACCAGTCATTACATTAGTTATTACAGACAGACGTTAATCATAATCAATCAACTCAGTTTGTATGTGATTGTTTCTGTGTGCTGCACATTCAAGTCAAGTCAGTTTTATTCATACAGAGTTACAGCAAACTGGACTCTTGAACAACATCTGTATCATATTTATAGTGACGTTTATCTTCTTTAATGCTTCATGTTGTATAAATATGTATGTATGTAGTGTTCAGATTGTCAAGCATAATTATTATTATGTATAGAGCTGCAAGGATCAGTCACTTAATCGATTAGATGCCAACTATTGAATTAATCACCAACTATTTTGATAATTGATTAATCGTTTTGAGTCATTTTTTAAGAAAAATAGTCCAATTTCTCTGTTTGCAGCTTGTTAAATGTGAATATTTTCTGATTTCTTTGGTCTCTATGACAGTAAACTGAATATCTTTGTGATGGACGTCATCTTTGGGAAACATTGATGATGATCAGCTGATGTCTCACCTGGCTGCAGGTAACTGCTGTCGTCCTCTGACGTGCTGAAGTCCAGAGAGCGAGACAGAACGGCAACGAAGCCATCTTTAAACTCCTCGAAGTTAACCTGCAGGTCAGAGGCACACACACACATACACACACACATACACACACACACACACACACACACACACACACACATACACACACACACACACACACACACACACACACACACATACACACACACACACACACACACACACACACATACAGTTAGCGTGTTACCCTGGCGTAGGGGCATCCTCCCAGCAGCGTGTGTGTGTGTTAGCGTGTAGTTAGCATGTTACCCTGGCGTAGGGGCGTCCTCCCAGCAGCGTGTGTGTGTGTGTGTTAGCATGTTACTCTCGCGTAGGGGCGTCCTCCCAGCAGCGTGTGTGTGTGTTAGCGTGTAGTTAGCGTGTTACCCTGGCGTAGGGGCGTCCTCCCAGCAGCGTGTGTGTGTGTGTTAGCATGTTACCCTGGCGTAGGGGCGTCCTCCCAGTAGCGTGTGTGTGTGTGTTAGCGTGTTACCCTGGCGTAGGGGCGTCCTCCCAGTAGCGTGTGTGTGTGTGTTAGCATGTTACCCTGGCGTAGGGGCGTCCTCCCAGTAGCGTGTGTGTGTAGTTAGCGTGTTACCCTGGCGTAGGGGCCTCCTCCCAGCAGCGTGTGTGTGTGTTAGCGTGTAGTTAGCGTGTTACCCTGGCGTAGGGGCCTCCTCCCAGCAGCGTGTGTGTGTAGTTAGCGTGTTACCCTGGCGTAGGGGCGTCCTCCCAGCAGCATGTGTGTGTGTGTTAGTGTGTAGTTAGCATGTTACCCTGGCGTAGGGGCGTCCTCCCAGCAGCATGTGTGTGTGTGTTAGTGTGTAGTTAGCATGTTACCCTGGCGTAGGGGCCTCCTCCCAGCAGCGTGTGTGTGTGTTAGTGTGTAGTTAGCATGTTACCCTGGCGTAGGGGCGTCCTCCCAGCAGCATGTGTGTGTGTGTTAGTGTGTAGTTAGCATGTTACCCTGGCGTAGGGGCGTCCTCCCAGCAGCGTGTGTGTGTGTGTTAGTGTGTAGTTAGCATGTTACCCTGGCGTAGGGGCGTCCTCCCAGCAGCGTGTGTGTGTGTGTTAGTGTGTAGTTAGCATGTTACCCTGGCGTAGGGGCGTCCTCCCAGCAGCATGTGTGTGTGTGTTAGTGTGTAGTTAGCATGTTACCCTGGCGTAGGGGCGTCCTCCCAGCAGCATGTGTGTGTGTGTTAGTGTGTAGTTAGCATGTTACCCTGGCGTAGGGGCGTCCTCCCAGCAGCGTGTGTGTGTGTTAGCGTGTAGTTAGCGTGTTACCCTGGTGTAGGGGCGTCCTCCCAGCGGCATGTGTGTGTGTGTTAGCATGTAACTCTCACGTAGGGGCGTCCTCCCAGCAGCGTGTGTGTGTGTGTTAGCGTGTAGTTAGCGTGTTACCCTGGCGTAGGGGCGTCCTCCCAGCAACGTGTGTGTGTGTGTTAGCGTGTAGTTAGCGTGTTACCCTGGCGTAGGGGCGTCCTCCCAACAGCATATGTGTGTGTTAGCGTGTAGTTAGCGTGTTACCCTGGCGTAGGGGCGTCCTCCCAGCAGCGTGTGTGTGTGTTAGGGTGTAGTTAGCATGTTACCCTGGCGTAGGGGCGTCCTCCCAGCAGCGTGTGTGTGTGTTAGCATGTAGTTAGCGTGTTACCCTGGCGTAGGGACGTCCTCCCAGCAGCGTGTGTGTGTGTTAGCATGTAGTTAGCGTGTTACCCTGGTGTAGGGGCGTCCTCCCAGCAACGTGTGTGTGTGTGTTAGCATGTTACCCTGGCGTGGGGGCGTCCTCCCAGCAACGTTTGTGTGTGTGTTAGCATGTAGTTAGCGTGTTACCCTGGCGTAGGGGCGTCCTCCCAGCAGCGTGTGTGTGTGTTAGCATGTAGTTAGTGTGTTAACCTGGCGTAGGGGCGTCCTCCCAGTAGCGTGTGTGTGTGTTAGCGTGTAGTTAGCATGTTACCCTGGCGTAGGGGCGTCCTCCCAGTAGCGTGTGTGTGTGTGTGTTAGCGTGTAGTTAGCATGTTACCCTGGCGTAGGGGCATCCTCCCAGCAGCGTGTGTGTGTGTTAGCGTGTAGTTAGCATGTTACCCTGGCGTAGGGGCGTCCTCCCAGTAGCGTGTGTGTGTGTGTGTTAGCGTGTAGTTAGCATGTTACCCTGGCGTAGGGGCGTCCTCCCAGCAGCGTGTGTGTGTGTGTGTTAGCGTGTAGTTAGCGTGTTAACCTGGCGTAGGGGCGTCCTCCCAGTAGCGTGTGTGTGTGTGTGTGTTAGCGTGTAGTTAGCATGTTACCCTGGCATAGGGGCGTCCTCCCAGCAGCGTGTCGAGCAGCAGCGGCAGGTGAGCGTCCAGCTGCAGTTTTCTGCAGAGCTCCGTCAGCTCCTCGCGGTCCAGGAAGCCGGTGGACGTCGTGTCGCAGCTGTCAAACTCCGCCTTCAGCTGGGCGACGTAGCTGCTGTGCTCCGCCTCCTCCATCCCAACACATCACGCTGCAACGCCAACACCTGCAGAGAGGTCACATGGTAATATAACAACCAATAATAACTGAGAATAGGAAGTGAGACGAGCTGATGTTCAGAGGCCTGAAGACGTGAGAATATGAAGAAATAAACATAACTTTATGTAAATAAAACAGATTTTATATTTGTTGTTCCTTTAATTAGCAGGTTTGTCTTCAGACCTGCAGGTAAAACCTCACACAATCATTATAAAGCTGTAACTAACACTTATTTTCATGATCAGTTAATCTGCTGAATCCAATTTACTATCAAATATGAAGAAAAGCAGAAAATTATAAATAAAATCAATTATAAAAAGTGTCTGATTATCTTTCTTTAATTGATTTATTGATTAATTGACTGACCCTCGCAGCTCTAAATTAAAGTAAAACGTAGTTTACTGTTACCGTAGAGCTGCAACTATTATTTTCATTATCGATTCATCTGTTGATTATTTTCTCCATTAATCGATTAGTTGTTTGATCTATAAATATTCACATTAATCCAGCTGGAATCATTAATCGACTGATCGTTGGAGAGAAACATCAGACATTTCTGTGTGAATCTGTTTCTTCTTCTCTGGTGGATTTCTTCCTGTATGAACATGGGAGTGAAACTGGAAACCAGTAATGTTTGGGATGTTACTGGTTGAGGCTGGACGCTGATTAAAGCTTCATGTTTTAAACTTACTGACAGTTAAACGCATCAGTGTTTGTTGTTTTCCTCCTCCTCCTCCTCCCTCCTCCTCCTCCCTCCTCCTCCTCTTTCTTCCTCCTCCTCCCTCCTCCTCCTCCTCCTCCTCCTCTTTCTTCCTCCTCCTCCCTCCTCCTCTTTCTTCCTCCTCCTCCTCCTCCTCCTCCTCCTCTGTCTGTTACGTAATCAGTGATCTGGGCTCCTCTTATCTCTCTGCCGACTGTTTCACCATCATCTTCATCAAGCTTCTTTCACTGCACAAACACACTCAAACCGTCAACTAACGATTATTTTAATTATCGATTCACCTGCTGATCATGTGATCGATTAATCATTTAGTCATTTAAACGCTAAAAAATACTGAAGAAATGGTGTTTACAGTTTCAGTTCATCGTCATTTATGACAAAGAAAAACATCAAATCATCACATGTGAAACGATCGATGAACTAATCAATGCAGATCAGACGTCTCACTACAGCTGCAGACTTTCCTATAATCACCATGAATAATCAGTCTATAGAGTCAATAAATGCTTCATAACTCAGCAGATACGTGTTTATCAATATATTAGTCAGCTTCTACAAGAGATCAATATATCAGAAACCACATGATGTTATTAATAAAACAACAACTCTGATCCACAGACACACATGAATATTTAATAACTACTGATGATGATGATGATGATGATGATGCATCACCAGACGACTTCCTGTAACATCAGACGTTAGTCGACCCTGAACAATCAACCAGAGCTGCTGAATAAACATGTACAGAGAATAAGAATAATAATAATAATAAACTTTATTTATATTTCATTTATTTATATAGCAATAAATAAATTCAATAGAATCAAATAAATAAAAACATTTATCAAACATTTCAAAAAGCTTTCATGAAGAGAAACGTTGTTAGAAGTTAGTGATTCAGTGTGTGTGATGATGACGAGGAGCTCTGATCACTCAGTCACCAACCCAGAGCTGAGAGTCACCAGCAGACGCTCAACCAGCGATAACATGTTAAAGTCAGAGAGCCATTGGAACCAGTGGAGACGTGTGATGAAGAGCTACAGGTGACCAGCACACCTCCAACAGGTAAACTACTTATTCTACTGTGCTGCTGTGTGATGGCGTCCTGGCTCCGCCATGATGGAAAAACACTGTAATGTTAGCGGAGCAGTGAACTGGCTGCTGGACGTCACCAGACGACGTCAATTAAACACTAACGTTAACTAACTGACACAGTAAATATGACAAACACCATAAACACAATAAATACTGTAAATACCGTAAACACCTTGTACACCGTAAACACGATAAACACCGTAAACACAATAAATACCGTTAACGCCATGAACACAATAAATACCGTAAACACAATAAATACCGTAAATACAATAAATACCGTTAACGCCATGAACACAATAAATACCGTAAACACAATAAATACCGTAAATACAATAAATACCGTAAATACAATAAATACCGTGAACACAATAAACACCGTGAACACAATAAATACCGTAAATACAATAAATACCGTAAATACAATAAATACCGTTAACGCCATGAACACAATAAATACCGTAAACACAATAAATACCGTAAATACAATAAATACCGTAAATACAATAAATACCGTGAACACAATAAACACCGTGAACACAATAAATACCGTAAATACAATAAATACCGTTAACGCCATGAACACAATAAATACCGTAAACACAATAAATACCGTAAATACAATAAATACCGTAAATACAATAAACACCATAAACACAATAAATACCGTAAATACAATAAACACCATAAACACAATAAACACCGTAAATACAATAAATACCGTAAATACAATAAATACCGTGAACACAATAAACACCGTGAACACAATAAATACCGTAAATACAATAAATACCGTAAATACAATAAACACCGTAAACACAATAAATACCGTAAATACAATAAATACCGTAAATACAATAAATACCGTGAACACAATAAACACCGTAAATACAATAAATACCGTAAATACAATAAACACCGTGAACACAATAAACACTGTGAACACAATAAACACCGTAAATACAATAAATACTGTAAATACAATAAATACCGTGAACACAATAAACACCGTGAACACAATAAATACCGTAAATACAATAAATACCGTAAATACAATAAATACCGTAAACACAATAAATACCGTAAATACAATAAATACCGTAAATACAATTAACACCGTAAAGACAATAAATACCGTAAATACAATAAATACCGTGAACACAATAAACACCGTGAACACAATAAATACCGTAAACACAATAAATACCGTAAATACAATAAACACCGTAAACACAATAAATACCGTAAATACAATAAATACCGTAAATACAATAAATACCGTGAACACAATAAACACCGTAAACACAATAAATACCGTAAATACAATAAATACCGTAAATACAATAAATACCGTGAACACAATAAACACCGTAAATACAATAAATACCGTAAATACAATAAACACCGTGAACACAATAAACACCGTAAATACAATAAATACCGTAAACACAATAAACACCGTAAATACAATAAATACCGTAAATACAATAAATACCGTAAATACAATAAACACCGTGAACACAATAAACACCGTGAACACAATAAACACCGTAAATACAATAAATACCGTAAATACAATAAATACCGTGAACACAATAAACACCGTAAACACAATAAATACCGTAAATACAATAAACACCGTGAACACAATAAACACCGTAAATACAATAAACACCGTGAACACAATAAATACCGTAAACACAATAAACACCGTAAATACAATAAATACCGTAAATACAATAAATACCGTAAATACAATAAACACCGTAAATACAATAAATACCGTAAATACAATAAACACCGTAAATACAATAAATACCGTAAATACAATAAATACCGTGAACACAATAAATACCGTAAATACAATAAATACCGTGAACACAATAAATACCATAAATACAATAAATACCGTAAATACAATAAACACCGTAAATACAATAAATACCGTAAATACAATAAATACCGTGAACACAAGAAATACCGTAAACACAATAAACACCGTAAATACAATAAACACCGTAAATACGCTAAATACCGCAAATACAATAAATACCGTGAACACAATAAACACCGTAAATACAATAAACACCGTAAATAGAATAAACAACGTAAATACGCTAAATACCGTAAATACAATAAATAACGTGAACACAATAAACACCATTAACACAATAAATACCGTAAATACAATAAATACCATAAATACAATAAATACCATGAACACAATAAATACCGTAAATACAATAAACACCGTAAACACAATAAACACCGTAAATACAATAAATACCGTGAACACAATAAACACCGTAAACACAATAAACTCCGTAAATACAATAAATACCGTTAACGCCATGAACACAATAAATACCGTAAACAAAATAAATACCGTAAATACAATAAATACCTATAACACCGTAAATACCGTGAACACAATAAACATTGTAAATACAATAAATACCGTAAATATAATAAATACCTGTAACACCGTAAATACCGTGAACACAATAAATACCGTGAATACAATAAATACCGTGAACACAATAAATACCGTGAACACAGTAAATACCGTGAACACAATAAACACTGTAAACACAATAAATACCATAAATACAATAAACACCGTAAATACCATAAATACAATAAACACCGTTAACACAATAAATACCGTAAATAGAATAAATACCGTAAATACAATAAATACCGTAAACACAATAAATACCGTAAACACAATAAACACCGTAAACACAATAAACACCATAAATACAATAAATACCGTAAACACAATAAACACCGTAAATACAATAAACACCGTAAATACAATAAATACCGTAAATACAATAAACACCGTAAACACAATAAACACCGTAAATACAATAAACACCGTAAACACAATAAACACCGTAAATACAATAAACACCGTAAACACAATAAACACCATGAACACAATAAACACCGTAAATAGAATAAATACCGTGAACACAATAAATACCGTTAACGCCATGAACACAATAAATACCGTAAATACAATAAACACCATTAACGCCATGAACACCGTAAACACAATAAACACCGTGAACACAATAAACACCGTAAACACAATAAACACCGTGAACACAATAAACAACGTAAATACAATAAACACCGTGAACACAATAAACACCGTAAATAGAATAAATACCATGAACACAATAAATACCGTAAACACAATAAATACCGTAAATAGAATAAATACCATAAATACGCTAAATACCGTAAATACAATAAATACCGTGAACACAATAAATACCGTTAACACAATAAATACCGTAAATAGAATAAATACCGTAAATACGCTAAATACCGTAAATACAATAAACACCGTAAACACAATAAACACCATGAACACAATAAATACCGTAAATACAATAAACACCGTAAATAGAATAAATACCATGAACACAATAAACTCCGTAAACACAATAAATACCGTAAACACAATAAACACCGTAAATAGAATAAATACCGTGAACACAATAAATACCGTGAACACAATAAATACCGTAAATACAATAAACACCGTAAATAGAATAAATACCGTGAATACAATAAATACCGTGAACACAATAAATACCGTTAACGCCATGAACACAATAAATACCGTAAACACAATAAACACCGTAAATACAATAAATACCGTAAATACAATAAATACCGTAAATACAATAAATACCGTTAACACAATAAACACCGTAAACACAATAAATACCGTTAACGCCATGAACACAATAAATACTGTAAACACAATAAACACCGTAAATACAATAAATACCGTAAATACAATAAATACCGTTAACACAATAAACACCGTAAACACAATAAATACCGTAAATACAATAAATACCGTAAACACAGTAAATACCGTAAATACAATAAATACCGTAAACACAGTAAATACCGTAAATACAATAAATACCGTAAACACAGTAAGCTTAGTAAACGCGGACCACCGGTGGTGACAGTAACTTCTGTCCCGGTGAGTCTCGCGAGCTGAGGCAGTGTCACCATGGTAACGGAGCCGCGAGCCACGGGAACAAAAGGCGAGCGAGAGTCACAAAAGTGACTAAAACACACAAAAATCAGTTCATACGTCACCACGTACCACCGTATAACGGCTCTGTGACTCACGCAAAGTTAACGGAAAGTTAACGGTAACGGTTTGTTCGGTTTGCTCGTTAGTTTCTTACCGCGGGAAAAGTCCTCCTCCTCCTCCGGTCCTCTCCGGTAAAAACGTCACGTTTCCTCCATCAGCGTGCTCCCGAGGCTCCGCACAGTCCGCCGTTAAACTACCGACAGACAGTCCAACGGAGCAGGCTGGCACCGACCGAACGACCGACTGACCACTGCCGGAAGCTGCCGGTAATATACGGGCAGCTACTTCCTGTCCAGCGTTCCAAAATAAAATGAAAAAATATATCCCCTCCACATCTGGCTTTATATATATCCCCTCCACATCTGGCTTTATATATATCCCCTACACATCTGACTTTATATATATCCCCTCCACATCTGACTTTATATATATCCCCTCCACATCCAGCTTTATATATATCCCCTCCACATCTGGCTTTATATATGTCCCCTCCACATCTGGCTTTATATATATCCCCTCCACATCTGGCTTTATATATATCCCCTACACATCTGACTTTATATATATCCCCTCCACATCCAGCTTTATATATATCCCCTCCACATCTGGCTTTATATATATCCCCTCCACATCTGACTTTATATATATCCTCTACACATCTGGCTTTATATATATCCTCTACACATCTGGCTTTATATATATCCCCTACACATCTGACTTTATATATATCCCCTCCACATCTGACTTTATATATATCCTCTACACATCTGACTTTATATATATCCCCTCCACATCTGACTTTATATATATCCTCTACAAATCTGGCTTTATATATATCCTCTACACATCTGGCTTTATATATATCCCCTCCACATTTGACTTTATATATGTCCCCTCCACATCTGGCTTTATATATATCCCCTACACATCTGACTTTATATATATCCCCTCCACATCTGACTTTATATATAGCCCCTCCACATCTGGCTTTATATATATCCTCTACACATCTGACTTTATATATATCCCCTCCACATCTGGCTTTATATATATCCCCTCCACATCTGACTTTATATATATCCCCTCCACATCTGACTTTATATATATCCCCTCCACATCTGACTTTATATATATCCTCTACACATCTGGCTTTATATATATCCTCTACACATCTGGCTTTATATATATCCCCTCCACATCTGACTTTATATATATCCCCTCCACATCTGACTTTATATATATCCCCTCCACATCTGACTTTATATATATCCCCTCCACATCTGACTTTATATATATCCCCTCCACATCTGACTTTATATATATCCCCTCCACATCTGACTTTATATATATCCCCTCCACATCTGACTTTATATATATCCCCTCCACATCTGACTTTATATATATCCCCTCCACATCTGACTTTATATATATCCTCTACACATCTGGCTTTATATATATCCCCTACACATCTGACTTTATATATATCCCCTCCACATCTGACTTTATATATATCCCCTCCACATCTGACTTTATATATGTCCCCTACACATCTGACTTTATATATATCCCCTCCACATCTGGCTTTATATATATCCCCTACACATCTGACTTTATATATATCCCCTCCACATCTGACTTTATATATATCCCCTCCACATCTGACTTTATATATGTCCCCTACACATCTGACTTTATATATATCCCCTCCACATCTGGCTTTATATATATCCCCTACACATCTGACTTTATATATATCCCCTCCACATCTGACTTTATATATATCCCCTCCACATCTGACTTTATATATATCCCCTCCACATCTGACTTTATATATATCCTCTACACATCTGGCTTTATATATATCCCCTACACATCTGACTTTATATATATCCCCTCCACATCTGACTTTATATATATCCCCTCCACATCTGACTTTATATATGTCCCCTACACATCTGACTTTATATATATCCCCTCCACATCTGGCTTTATATATATCCCCTACACATCTGACTTTATATATATCCCCTCCACATCTGACTTTATATATATCCCCTCCACATCTGACTTTATATATATCCCCTACACATCTGACTTTATATATATCCCCTCCACATCCAGCTTTATATATATCCCCTCCACATCCAGCTTTATATATGTCCCCTCCACATCCAGCTTTATATATATCCTCTACACATCTGACTTTATATATATCCTCTACACATCTGACTTTATATATATCCCCTCCACATCTGACTTTATATATATCCCCTCCACATCCAGCTTTATATATATCCTCTACACATCTGACTTTATATATATCCTCTACACATCTGACTTTATATATATCCCCTCCACATCTGACTTTATATATATCCCCTCCACATCCAGCTTTATATATATCCTCTACACATCTGACTTTATATATATCCTCTACACATCTGACTTTATATATATCCCCTCCACATCTGGCTTTATATATGTCCCCTCCACATCCGGCTTTATATATATCCCCTCCACATCCAGCTTTATATATGTCCCCTCCACATCCAGCTTTATATATATCCCCTCCACATCTGACTTTATATATATCCCCTCCACATCCAGCTTTATATATATCCTCTACACATCTGACTTTATATATATCCCCTCCACATCTGACTTTATATATATCCCCTCCACATCCAGCTTTATATATGTCCCCTCCACATCTGGCTTTATATATATCCTCTACACATCTGACTTTATATATATCCTCTACACATCTGACTTTATATATATCCCCTCCACATCTGACTTTATATATATCCCCTCCACATCCAGCTTTATATATGTCCCCTCCACATCTGGCTTTATATATGTCCCCTCCACATCTGGCTTTATATATATCCTCTACACATCTGACTTTATATATATCCCCTCCACATCTGACTTTATATATATCCCCTACACATCTGACTTTATATATATCCTCTACACATCTGACTTTATATATATCCCCTACACATCTGGCTTTATATATATCCTCTACACATCTGGCTTTATATATATCCTCTACACATCTGGCTTTATATATATCCCCTCCACATCTGACTTTATATATATCCCCTACACATCTGGCTTTATATATATCCCCTACACATCTGACTTTATATATATCCTCTACACATCTGACTTTATATATATCCTCTACACATCTGACTTTATACATATCCCCTACACATCTGACTTTATATATATCCTCTACCCATCTGACTTTATATATATCCTCTACACATCTGACTTTATATATATCCCCTCCATCTGACTTTATATATATCCCCTCCACATCTGACTTTATATATATCCCCTACACATCTGACTTTATATATATCCCCTCCACATCTGACTTTATATATATCCTCTACCCATCTGACTTTATATATATCCTCTACACATCTGACTTTATATATATCCCCTCCATCTGACTTTATATATATCCCCTCCACATCTGACTTTATATATATCCCCTACACATCTGACTTTATATATATCCCCTCCATCTGACTTTATATATATCCTCTACACATCTGACTTTATATATATCCTCTACACATCTGACTTTATATATATCCCCTAAACATCTGACTTTATATATATCCCCTACACATCTGACTTTATATATATCCTCTACACATCTGACTTTATATATATCCTCTACACATCTGACTTTATATATATCCCCTAAACATCTGACTTTATATATATCCCCTACACATCTGACTTTATATATATCCTCTACACATCTGACTTTATATATATCCTCTACACATCTGACTTTATATATATCCTCTACACATCTGGCTTTATATATATCCTCTACACATCTGACTTTATATATATCCTCTACACATCTGGCTTTATATATATCCCCTACACATCTGACTTTATATATATCCCCTACACATCTGACTTCATATATATCCTCTACACATCTGGCTTTATATATATCCTCTACACATCTGGCTTTATATATATCCTCTACACATCTGACTTTATATATATCCCCTACACATCTGACTTTATATATATCCCCTACACATCTGACTTTATATATATCCCCTACACATCTGACTTTATATATATCCTCTACCCATCTGACTTTATATATATCCCCTACACATCTGACTTTATATATATCCCCTCCACATCTGACTTTATATATATCCCCTCTACATCTGACTTTATATATATCCTCTACACATCTGACTTTATATATATCCCCTACACATCTGACTTTATATATATCCTCTACACATCTGACTTTATATATATCCTCTACACATCTGGCTTTATATATATCCTCTACACATCTGACTTTATATATATCCTCTACACATCTGACTTTATATATATCCCCTACACATCTGACTTTATATATATCCTCTACACATCTGACTTTATATATATCCCATCCATCTGACTTTATATATATCCTCTACACATCTGACTTTATATATATCCCCTACAGATCTGACTTTATATATATCCCCTCCATCTGACTTTATATATATCCTCTACACATCTGACTTTATATATATCCCCTACACATCTGACTTTATATATATCCCCTCCATCTGGCTTTATATATATCCCCTCCATCTGACTTTATATATATCCTCTACACATCTGACTTTATATATATCCTCTACACATCTGACTTTATATATATCCTCTACACATCTGACTTTATATATATCCCCTCCACATCTGACTTTATATATATCCCCTCCACATCTGACTTTATATATGTCCCCTACACATCTGACTTTATATATATCCCCTCCACATCTGGCTTTATATATGTCCCCTACACATCTGACTTTATATATATCCCCTCCACATCTGACTTTATATATATCCCCTCCACATCTGACTTTATATATATCCCCTCCACATCTGACTTTATATATATATCCCCTACACATCTGACTTTATATATATCCCCTCCACATCCAGCTTTATATATATCCCCTCCACATCCAGCTTTATATATATCCTCTACACATCTGACTTTATATATATCCTCTACACATCTGACTTTATATATATCCCCTCCACATCTGACTTTATATATATCCCCTCCACATCTAGCTTTATATATATCCTCTACACATCTGACTTTATATATATCCTCTACACATCTGACTTTATATATATCCCCTCCACATCTGACTTTATATATATCCCCTCCACATCCAGCTTTATATATGTCCCCTCCACATATGGCTTTATATATATCCTCTACACATCTGACTTTATATATATCCCCTCCACATCTGGCTTTATATATGTCCCCTCCACATCCAGCTTTATATATATCCCCTCCACATCCAGCTTTATATATGTCCCCTCCACATCCAGCTTTATATATATCCACTCCACATCTGACTTTATATATATCCCCTCCACATCCAGCTTTATATATATCCTCTACACATCTGACTTTATATATATCCCCTCCACATCTGACTTTATATATATCCCCTCCACATCCAGCTTTATATATGTCCCCTCCACATCTGGCTTTATATATATCCTCTACACATCTGACTTTATATATATCCCCTCCACATCTGGCTTTATATATGTCCCCTCCACATCCAGCTTTATATATATCCCCTCCACATCCAGCTTTATATATGTCCCCTCCACATCCAGCTTTATATATATCCCCTCCACATCTGACTTTATATATATCCCCTCCACATCCAGCTTTATATATATCCTCTACACATCTGACTTTATATATATCCCCTCCACATCTGACTTTATATATATCCCCTCCACATCCAGCTTTATATATGTCCCCTCCACATCTGGCTTTATATATATCCTCTACACATCTGACTTTATATATATCCTCTACACATCTGACTTTATATATATCCCCTCCACATCTGACTTTATATATATCCCCTCCACATCCAGCTTTATATATGTCCCCTCCACATCTGGCTTTATATATGTCCCCTACACATCTGGCTTTATATATATCCTCTACACATCTGACTTTATATATATCCCCTCCACATCTGACTTTATATATATCCCCTACACATCTGACTTTATATATATCCTCTACACATCTGACTTTATATATATCCCCTACACATCTGGCTTTATATATATCCTCTACACATCTGGCTTTATATATATCCTCTACACATCTGGCTTTATATATATCCCCTCCACATCTGACTTTATATATATCCCCTACACATCTGGCTTTATATATATCCCCTACACATCTGACTTTATATATATCCTCTACACATCTGACTTTATATATATCCCCTACACATCTGACTTTATATATATCCTCTACACATCTGACTTTATATATATCCCCTCCATCTGACTTTATATATATCCTCTACCCATCTGACTTTATATATATCCTCTACACATCTGACTTTATATATATCCCCTCCATCTGAATTTATACATATCCCCTCCACATCTGACTTTATATATATCCCCTACACATCTGACTTTATATATATCCCCTACACATCTGACTTTATATATATCCCCTACACATCTGACTTTATATATATCCCCTACACATCTGACTTTATATATATCCTCTACACATCTGACTTTATATATATCCCCTACACATCTGACTTTATATATATCCCCTCCACATCTGACTTTATATATATCCCCTCTACATCTGACTTTATATATATCCTCTACACATCTGACTTTATATATATCCCCTACACATCTGACTTTATATATATCCTCTACACATCTGACTTTATATATATCCTCTACACATCTGGCTTTATATATATCCTCTACACATCTGACTTTATATATATCCTCTACACATCTGACTTTATATATATCCCCTACACATCTGACTTTATATATATCCTCTACACATCTGACTTTATATATATCCCCTCCATCTGACTTTATATATATCCTCTACACATCTGACTTTATATATATCCCCTCCATCTGACTTTATATATATCCCCTCCATCTGACTTTATATATATCCTCTACACATCTGACTTTATATATATCCCCTACACATCTGACTTTATATATATCCCCTCCATCTGACTTTATATATATCCTCTACACATCTGACTTTATATATATCCCCTACACATCTGGCTTTATATATATCCCCTCCATCTGGCTTTATATATATCCCCTCCATCTGACTTTATATATATCCTCTACACATCTGACTTTATATATATCCTCTACACATCTGACTTTATATATATCCTCTACACATCTGACTTTATATATATCCCCTCCACATCTGACTTTATATATATCCCCTACACATCTGACTTTATATATATCCCCTCCATCTGACTTTATATATATCCTCTACACATCTGACTTTATATATATCCTCTACACATCTGGCTTTATATATATCCTCTACACATCTGACTTTATATATATCCTCTACACATCTGACTTTATATATATCCCCTACACATCTGACTTTATATATATCCTCTACACATCTGACTTTATATATATCCCCTCCATCTGACTTTATATATATCCTCTACACATCTGACTTTATATATATCCCCTCCATCTGACTTTATATATATCCCCTCCATCTGACTTTATATATATCCTCTACACATCTGACTTTATATATATCCCCTACACATCTGACTTTATATATATCCCCTCCATCTGACTTTATATATATCCTCTACACATCTGACTTTATATATATCCCCTACACATCTGGCTTTATATATATCCCCTCCATCTGGCTTTATATATATCCCCTCCATCTGACTTTATATATATCCTCTACACATCTGACTTTATATATATCCTCTACACATCTGACTTTATATATATCCTCTACACATCTGACTTTATATATATCCCCTCCACATCTGACTTTATATATATCCCCTACACATCTGACTTTATATATATCCCCTCCATCTGACTTTATATATATCCTCTACACATCTGACTTTATATATATCCTCTACACATCTGGCTTTATATATATCCTCTACACATCTGGCTTTATATATATCCCCTCCACATCTGACTTTATATATGTCCCCTCCACATCTGACTTTATATATGTCCCCTACACATCTGACTTTATATATGTCCCCTACACATCTGACTTTATATATGTCCCCTACACATCTGACTTTATATATATCCCCTCCACATCTGACTTTATATATGTCCCCTCCACATCTGGCTTTATATATGTCCCCTACACATCTGACTTTATATATATCCCCTCCACATCTGACTTTATATATGTCCCCTCCACATCTGGCTTTATATATATCCCCTACACATCTGACTTTATATATATCCCCTCCACATCTGACTTTATATATATCCCCTCCACATCTGACTTTATATATGTCCCCTACACATCTGACTTTATATATATCCCCTCCACATCTGGCTTTATATATGTCCCCTACACATCTGACTTTATATATATCCCCTCCACATCTGACTTTATATATGTCCCCTCCACATCTGGCTTTATATATATCCCCTACACATCTGACTTTATATATATCCCCTCCACATCTGACTTTATATATATCCCCTCCACATCTGACTTTATATATATCCCCTCCACATCTGACTTTATATATGTCCCCTCCACATCTGACTTTATATATATCCCCTCCACATCTGACTTTATATATATCCTCTACACATCTGGCTTTATATATATCCCCTCCACATCTGACTTTATATATATCCCCTCCACATCTGACTTTATATATATCCCCTCCACATCTGACTTTATATATATCCCCTCCACATCTGACTTTATATATATCCCCTACACATCTGACTTTATATATATCCCCTCCACATCCAGCTTTATATATATCCCCTCCACATCCAGCTTTATATATGTCCCCTCCACATCCAGCTTTATATATATCCTCTACACATCTGACTTTATATATATCCTCTACACATCTGACTTTATATATATCCCCTCCACATCTGACTTTATATATATCCCCTCCACATCCAGCTTTATATATATCCTCTACACATCTGACTTTATATATATCCTCTACACATCTGACTTTATATATATCCCCTCCACATCTGACTTTATATATATCCCCTCCACATCCAGCTTTATATATGTCCCCTCCACATCTGGCTTTATATATATCCTCTACACATCTGACTTTATATATATCCCCTCCACATCTGGCTTTATATATGTCCCCTCCACATCCAGCTTTATATATATCCCCTCCACATCCAGCTTTATATATGTCCCCTCCACATCCAGCTTTATATATATCCACTCCACATCTGACTTTATATATATCCCCTCCACATCCAGCTTTATATATATCCTCTACACATCTGACTTTATATATATCCCCTCCACATCTGACTTTATATATATCCCCTCCACATCCAGCTTTATATATGTCCCCTCCACATCTGGCTTTATATATATCCTCTACACATCTGACTTTATATATATCCCCTCCACATCTGGCTTTATATATGTCCCCTCCACATCCAGCTTTATATATATCCCCTCCACATCCAGCTTTATATATGTCCCCTCCACATCCAGCTTTATATATATCCCCTCCACATCTGACTTTATATATATCCCCTCCACATCCAGCTTTATATATATCCTCTACACATCTGACTTTATATATATCCCCTCCACATCTGACTTTATATATATCCCCTCCACATCCAGCTTTATATATGTCCCCTCCACATCTGGCTTTATATATATCCTCTACACATCTGACTTTATATATATCCTCTACACATCTGACTTCATATATATCCCCTCCACATCTGACTTTATATATATCCCCTCCACATCCAGCTTTATATATGTCCCCTCCACATCTGGCTTTATATATGTCCCCTACACATCTGGCTTTATATATATCCTCTACACATCTGACTTTATATATATCCCCTCCACATCTGACTTTATATATATCCCCTACACATCTGACTTTATATATATCCTCTACACATCTGACTTTATATATATCCCCTACACATCTGGCTTTATATATATCCTCTACACATCTGGCTTTATATATATCCTCTACACATCTGGCTTTATATATATCCCCTCCACATCTGACTTTATATATATCCCCTACACATCTGGCTTTATATATATCCCCTACACATCTGACTTTATATATATCCTCTACACATCTGACTTTATATATATCCCCTACACATCTGACTTTATATATATCCTCTACACATCTGACTTTATATATATCCCCTCCATCTGACTTTATATATATCCTCTACCCATCTGACTTTATATATATCCTCTACACATCTGACTTTATATATATCCCCTCCATCTGAATTTATACATATCCCCTCCACATCTGACTTTATATATATCCCCTACACATCTGACTTTATATATATCCCCTACACATCTGACTTTATATATATCCCCTACACATCTGACTTTATATATATCCTCTACACATCTGACTTTATATATATCCCCTACACATCTGACTTTATATATATCCTCTACACATCTGACTTTATATATATCCCCTCCATCTGACTTTATATATATCCTCTACCCATCTGACTTTATATATATCCTCTACACATCTGACTTTATATATATCCCCTCCATCTGAATTTATACATATCCCCTCCACATCTGACTTTATATATATCCCCTACACATCTGACTTTATATATATCCCCTACACATCTGACTTTATATATATCCCCTACACATCTGACTTTATATATATCCTCTACACATCTGACTTTATATATATCCCCTACACATCTGACTTTATATATATCCCCTCCACATCTGACTTTATATATATCCCCTCTACATCTGACTTTATATATATCCTCTACACATCTGACTTTATATATATCCCCTACACATCTGACTTTATATATATCCTCTACACATCTGACTTTATATATATCCTCTACACATCTGGCTTTATATATATCCTCTACACATCTGACTTTATATATATCCTCTACACATCTGACTTTATATATATCCCCTACACATCTGACTTTATATATATCCTCTACACATCTGGCTTTATATATATCCCCTCCATCTGACTTTATATATATCCTCTACACATCTGACTTTATATATATCCCCTCCATCTGACTTTATATATATCCTCTACACATCTGACTTTATATATATCCCCTACACATCTGGCTTTATATATATCCTCTACACATCTGACTTTATATATATCCCCTCCATCTGGCTTTATATATATCCCCTCCATCTGACTTTATATATATCCTCTACACATCTGACTTTATATATATCCTCTACACATCTGACTTTATATATATCCTCTACACATCTGACTTTATATATATCCCTCCATCTGACTTTATATATATCCTCTACACATCTGACTTTATATATATCCCCTCCATCTGACTTTATATATATCCCCTACACATCTGACTTTATATATATCCTCTACACATCTGACTTTATATATATCCCCTACACATCTGACTTTATATATATCCCCTCCATCTGACTTTATATATATCCTCTACACATCTGACTTTATATATATCCCCTCCACATCTGACTTTATATATATCCCCTCCACATCTGACTTTATATATATCCCCTCCACATCTGACTTTATATATATATCCCCTACACATCTGACTTTATATATATCCCCTCCACATCCAGCTTTATATATATCCCCTCCACATCCAGCTTTATATATATCCTCTACACATCTGACTTTATATATATCCTCTACACATCTGACTTTATATATATCCCCTCCACATCTGACTTTATATATATCCCCTCCACATCTAGCTTTATATATATCCTCTACACATCTGACTTTATATATATCCTCTACACATCTGACTTTATATATATCCCCTCCACATCTGACTTTATATATATCCCCTCCACATCCAGCTTTATATATGTCCCCTCCACATATGGCTTTATATATATCCTCTACACATCTGACTTTATATATATCCCCTCCACATCTGGCTTTATATATGTCCCCTCCACATCCAGCTTTATATATATCCCCTCCACATCCAGCTTTATATATGTCCCCTCCACATCCAGCTTTATATATATCCACTCCACATCTGACTTTATATATATCCCCTCCACATCCAGCTTTATATATATCCTCTACACATCTGACTTTATATATATCCCCTCCACATCTGACTTTATATATATCCCCTCCACATCCAGCTTTATATATGTCCCCTCCACATCTGGCTTTATATATATCCTCTACACATCTGACTTTATATATATCCCCTCCACATCTGGCTTTATATATGTCCCCTCCACATCCAGCTTTATATATATCCCCTCCACATCCAGCTTTATATATGTCCCCTCCACATCCAGCTTTATATATATCCCCTCCACATCTGACTTTATATATATCCCCTCCACATCCAGCTTTATATATATCCTCTACACATCTGACTTTATATATATCCCCTCCACATCTGACTTTATATATATCCCCTCCACATCCAGCTTTATATATGTCCCCTCCACATCTGGCTTTATATATATCCTCTACACATCTGACTTTATATATATCCTCTACACATCTGACTTTATATATATCCCCTCCACATCTGACTTTATATATATCCCCTCCACATCCAGCTTTATATATGTCCCCTCCACATCTGGCTTTATATATGTCCCCTACACATCTGGCTTTATATATATCCTCTACACATCTGACTTTATATATATCCCTCCACATCTGACTTTATATATATCCCCTACCACATCTGACTTTATATATATCCTCTACACATCTGACTTTATATATATCCCCTACACATCTGGCTTTATATATATCCTCTACACATCTGGCTTTATATATATCCTCTACACATCTGGCTTTATATATATCCCCTCCACATCTGACTTTATATATATCCCCTACACATCTGGCTTTATATATATCCCCTACACATCTGACTTTATATATATCCTCTACACATCTGACTTTATATATATCCCCTACACATCTGACTTTATATATATCCTCTACACATCTGACTTTATATATATCCCCTCCATCTGACTTTATATATATCCTCTACCCATCTGACTTTATATATATCCTCTACACATCTGACTTTATATATATCCCCTCCATCTGAATTTATACATATCCCCTCCACATCTGACTTTATATATATCCCCTACACATCTGACTTTATATATATCCCCTACACATCTGACTTTATATATATCCCCTACACATCTGACTTTATATATATCCCCTACACATCTGACTTTATATATATCCTCTACACATCTGACTTTATATATATCCCCTACACATCTGACTTTATATATATCCCCTCCACATCTGACTTTATATATATCCCCTCTACATCTGACTTTATATATATCCTCTACACATCTGACTTTATATATATCCCCTACACATCTGACTTTATATATATCCTCTACACATCTGACTTTATATATATCCTCTACACATCTGGCTTTATATATATCCTCTACACATCTGACTTTATATATATCCTCTACACATCTGACTTTATATATATCCCCTACACATCTGACTTTATATATATCCTCTACACATCTGACTTTATATATATCCCCTCCATCTGACTTTATATATATCCTCTACACATCTGACTTTATATATATCCCCTCCATCTGACTTTATATATATCCCCTCCATCTGACTTTATATATATCCTCTACACATCTGACTTTATATATATCCCCTACACATCTGACTTTATATATATCCCCTCCATCTGACTTTATATATATCCTCTACACATCTGACTTTATATATATCCCCTACACATCTGGCTTTATATATATCCCCTCCATCTGGCTTTATATATATCCCCTCCATCTGACTTTATATATATCCTCTACACATCTGACTTTATATATATCCTCTACACATCTGACTTTATATATATCCTCTACACATCTGACTTTATATATATCCCCTCCACATCTGACTTTATATATATCCCCTACACATCTGACTTTATATATATCCCCTCCATCTGACTTTATATATATCCTCTACACATCTGACTTTATATATATCCTCTACACATCTGGCTTTATATATATCCTCTACACATCTGACTTTATATATATCCTCTACACATCTGACTTTATATATATCCCCTACACATCTGACTTTATATATATCCTCTACACATCTGACTTTATATATATCCCCTCCATCTGACTTTATATATATCCTCTACACATCTGACTTTATATATATCCCCTCCATCTGACTTTATATATATCCCCTCCATCTGACTTTATATATATCCTCTACACATCTGACTTTATATATATCCCCTACACATCTGACTTTATATATATCCCCTCCATCTGACTTTATATATATCCTCTACACATCTGACTTTATATATATCCCCTACACATCTGGCTTTATATATATCCCCTCCATCTGGCTTTATATATATCCCCTCCATCTGACTTTATATATATCCTCTACACATCTGACTTTATATATATCCTCTACACATCTGACTTTATATATATCCTCTACACATCTGACTTTATATATATCCCCTCCACATCTGACTTTATATATATCCCCTACACATCTGACTTTATATATATCCCCTCCATCTGACTTTATATATATCCTCTACACATCTGACTTTATATATATCCTCTACACATCTGGCTTTATATATATCCTCTACACATCTGGCTTTATATATATCCCCTCCACATCTGACTTTATATATGTCCCCTCCACATCTGACTTTATATATGTCCCCTACACATCTGACTTTATATATGTCCCCTACACATCTGACTTTATATATGTCCCCTACACATCTGACTTTATATATATCCCCTCCACATCTGACTTTATATATGTCCCCTCCACATCTGGCTTTATATATGTCCCCTACACATCTGACTTTATATATATCCCCTCCACATCTGACTTTATATATGTCCCCTCCACATCTGGCTTTATATATATCCCCTACACATCTGACTTTATATATATCCCCTCCACATCTGACTTTATATATATCCCCTCCACATCTGACTTTATATATGTCCCCTACACATCTGACTTTATATATATCCCCTCCACATCTGGCTTTATATATGTCCCCTACACATCTGACTTTATATATATCCCCTCCACATCTGACTTTATATATGTCCCCTCCACATCTGGCTTTATATATATCCCCTACACATCTGACTTTATATATATCCCCTCCACATCTGACTTTATATATATCCCCTCCACATCTGACTTTATATATATCCCCTCCACATCTGACTTTATATATGTCCCCTCCACATCTGACTTTATATATATCCCCTCCACATCTGACTTTATATATATCCTCTACACATCTGGCTTTATATATATCCCCTCCACATCTGACTTTATATATATCCCCTCCACATCTGACTTTATATATATCCCCTCCACATCTGACTTTATATATATCCCCTCCACATCTGACTTTATATATATCCCCTACACATCTGACTTTATATATATCCCCTCCACATCCAGCTTTATATATATCCCCTCCACATCCAGCTTTATATATGTCCCCTCCACATCCAGCTTTATATATATCCTCTACACATCTGACTTTATATATATCCTCTACACATCTGACTTTATATATATCCCCTCCACATCTGACTTTATATATATCCCCTCCACATCCAGCTTTATATATATCCTCTACACATCTGACTTTATATATATCCTCTACACATCTGACTTTATATATATCCCCTCCACATCTGACTTTATATATATCCCCTCCACATCCAGCTTTATATATGTCCCCTCCACATCTGGCTTTATATATATCCTCTACACATCTGACTTTATATATATCCCCTCCACATCTGGCTTTATATATGTCCCCTCCACATCCAGCTTTATATATATCCCCTCCACATCCAGCTTTATATATGTCCCCTCCACATCCAGCTTTATATATATCCACTCCACATCTGACTTTATATATATCCCCTCCACATCCAGCTTTATATATATCCTCTACACATCTGACTTTATATATATCCCCTCCACATCTGACTTTATATATATCCCCTCCACATCCAGCTTTATATATGTCCCCTCCACATCTGGCTTTATATATATCCTCTACACATCTGACTTTATATATATCCCCTCCACATCTGGCTTTATATATGTCCCCTCCACATCCAGCTTTATATATATCCCCTCCACATCCAGCTTTATATATGTCCCCTCCACATCCAGCTTTATATATATCCCCTCCACATCTGACTTTATATATATCCCCTCCACATCCAGCTTTATATATATCCTCTACACATCTGACTTTATATATATCCCCTCCACATCTGACTTTATATATATCCCCTCCACATCCAGCTTTATATATGTCCCCTCCACATCTGGCTTTATATATATCCTCTACACATCTGACTTTATATATATCCTCTACACATCTGACTTCATATATATCCCCTCCACATCTGACTTTATATATATCCCCTCCACATCCAGCTTTATATATGTCCCCTCCACATCTGGCTTTATATATGTCCCCTACACATCTGGCTTTATATATATCCTCTACACATCTGACTTTATATATATCCCCTCCACATCTGACTTTATATATATCCCCTACACATCTGACTTTATATATATCCTCTACACATCTGACTTTATATATATCCCCTACACATCTGGCTTTATATATATCCTCTACACATCTGGCTTTATATATATCCTCTACACATCTGGCTTTATATATATCCCCTCCACATCTGACTTTATATATATCCCCTACACATCTGGCTTTATATATATCCCCTACACATCTGACTTTATATATATCCTCTACACATCTGACTTTATATATATCCCCTACACATCTGACTTTATATATATCCTCTACACATCTGACTTTATATATATCCCCTCCATCTGACTTTATATATATCCTCTACCCATCTGACTTTATATATATCCTCTACACATCTGACTTTATATATATCCCCTCCATCTGAATTTATACATATCCCCTCCACATCTGACTTTATATATATCCCCTACACATCTGACTTTATATATATCCCCTACACATCTGACTTTATATATATCCCCTACACATCTGACTTTATATATATCCTCTACACATCTGACTTTATATATATCCCCTACACATCTGACTTTATATATATCCTCTACACATCTGACTTTATATATATCCCCTCCATCTGACTTTATATATATCCTCTACCCATCTGACTTTATATATATCCTCTACACATCTGACTTTATATATATCCCCTCCATCTGAATTTATACATATCCCCTCCACATCTGACTTTATATATATCCCCTACACATCTGACTTTATATATATCCCCTACACATCTGACTTTATATATATCCCCTACACATCTGACTTTATATATATCCTCTACACATCTGACTTTATATATATCCCCTACACATCTGACTTTATATATATCCCCTCCACATCTGACTTTATATATATCCCCTCTACATCTGACTTTATATATATCCTCTACACATCTGACTTTATATATATCCCCTACACATCTGACTTTATATATATCCTCTACACATCTGACTTTATATATATCCTCTACACATCTGGCTTTATATATATCCTCTACACATCTGACTTTATATATATCCTCTACACATCTGACTTTATATATATCCCCTACACATCTGACTTTATATATATCCTCTACACATCTGGCTTTATATATATCCCCTCCATCTGACTTTATATATATCCTCTACACATCTGACTTTATATATATCCCCTCCATCTGACTTTATATATATCCTCTACACATCTGACTTTATATATATCCCCTACACATCTGGCTTTATATATATCCTCTACACATCTGACTTTATATATATCCCCTCCATCTGGCTTTATATATATCCCCTCCATCTGACTTTATATATATCCTCTACACATCTGACTTTATATATATCCTCTACACATCTGACTTTATATATATCCTCTACACATCTGACTTTATATATATCCCCTCCACATCTGACTTTATATATATCCCCTACACATCTGACTTTATATATATCCCCTCCATCTGACTTTATATATATCCTCTACACATCTGACTTTATATATATCCCCTCCACATCTGACTTTATATATATCCCCTACACATCTGACTTTATATATATCCCCTCCATCTGACTTTATATATATCCTCTACACATCTGACTTTATATATATCCTCTACACATCTGGCTTTATATATATCCTCTACACATCTGGCTTTATATATATCCCCTCCACATCTGACTTTATATATGTCCCCTCCACATCTGACTTTATATATGTCCCCTACACATCTGACTTTATATATGTCCCCTACACATCTGACTTTATATATGTCCCCTACACATCTGACTTTATATATATCCCCTCCACATCTGACTTTATATATGTCCCCTCCACATCTGGCTTTATATATGTCCCCTACACATCTGACTTTATATATATCCCCTCCACATCTGACTTTATATATGTCCCCTCCACATCTGGCTTTATATATATCCCCTACACATCTGACTTTATATATATCCCCTCCACATCTGACTTTATATATATCCCCTCCACATCTGACTTTATATATGTCCCCTACACATCTGACTTTATATATATCCCCTCCACATCTGGCTTTATATATGTCCCCTACACATCTGACTTTATATATATCCCCTCCACATCTGACTTTATATATGTCCCCTCCACATCTGGCTTTATATATATCCCCTACACATCTGACTTTATATATATCCCCTCCACATCTGACTTTATATATATCCCCTCCACATCTGACTTTATATATATCCCCTCCACATCTGACTTTATATATGTCCCCTCCACATCTGACTTTATATATATCCCCTCCACATCTGACTTTATATATATCCTCTACACATCTGGCTTTATATATATCCCCTCCACATCTGACTTTATATATATCCCCTCCACATCTGACTTTATACATATCCCCTCCACATCTGACTTTATATATATCCCCTCCACATCTGACTTTATATATATCCCCTCCACATCTGACTTTATATATATCCCCTACACATCTGACTTTATATATATCCCCTCCACATCCAGCTTTATATATATCCCCTCCACATCCAGCTTTATATATGTCCCCTCCACATCCAGCTTTATATATATCCTCTACACATCTGACTTTATATATATCCTCTACACATCTGACTTTATATATATCCCCTCCACATCTGACTTTATATATATCCCCTCCACATCCAGCTTTATATATATCCTCTACACATCTGACTTTATATATATCCTCTACACATCTGACTTTATATATATCCCCTCCACATCTGACTTTATATATATCCCCTCCACATCCAGCTTTATATATGTCCCCTCCACATCTGGCTTTATATATATCCTCTACACATCTGACTTTATATATATCCCCTCCACATCTGGCTTTATATATGTCCCCTCCACATCCAGCTTTATATATATCCCCTCCACATCCAGCTTTATATATGTCCCCCTCCACATCCAGCTTTATATATATCCACTCCACATCTGACTTTATATATATCCCCTCCACATCCAGCTTTATATATATCCTCTACACATCTGACTTTATATATATCCCCTCCACATCTGACTTTATATATATCCCCTCCACATCCAGCTTTATATATGTCCCCTCCACATCTGGCTTTATATATATCCTCTACACATCTGACTTTATATATATCCCCTCCACATCTGGCTTTATATATGTCCCCTCCACATCGGCTTTATATATATCCCCTCCACATCCAGCTTTATATATGTCCCCTCCACATCCAGCTTTATATATATCCCCTCCACATCTGACTTTATATATATCCCCTACACATCCAGACTTTATATATATCCTCTACACATCTGACTTTATATATATCCCCTCCACATCTGACTTTATATATATCCCCTCCACATCCTGCTTTATATATGTTCCCCTCCACATCTGGCTTTATATATATCCTCTACACATCTGACTTTATATATATCCTCTACACATCTGACTTCATATATATCCCCTCCACATCTGACTTTATATATATCCCCTCCACATCTGACTTTATATATATCCCCTACACATCTGGCTTTATATATATCCCTACACATCTGACTTTATATATATCCTCTACACATCTGACTTTATATATATCCCCTACACATCTGACTTTATATATATACTCTACACATCTGACTTTATATATATCCCCTCCATCTGACTTTATATATATCCTCTACCCATCTGACTTTATATATATCCTCTACACATCTGACTTTATATATATCCCCTCCATCTGAATTTATACATATCCCCTCCACATCTGACTTTATATATATCCCCTACACATCTGACTTTATATATATCCCCTACACATCTGACTTTATATATATCCCCTACACATCTGACTTTATATATATCCCCTACACATCTGACTTTATATATATCCTCTACACATCTGACTTTATATATATCCCCTACACATCTGACTTTATATATATCCCCTCCACATCTGACTTTATATATATCCCCTCTACATCTGACTTTATATATATCCTCTACACATCTGACTTTATATATATCCCCTACACATCTGACTTTATATATATCCTCTACACATCTGACTTTATATATATCCCCTCCACATCCAGCTTTATATATATCCTCTACACATCTGACTTTATATATATCCCCTCCACATCTGACTTTATATATATCCCCTCCACATCCAGCTTTATATATGTCCCCTCCACATCTGGCTTTATATATATCCTCTACACATCTGACTTTATATATATCCTCTACACATCTGACTTCATATATATCCCCTCCACATCTGACTTTATATATATCCCCTCCACATCCAGCTTTATATATGTCCCCTCCACATCTGGCTTTATATATGTCCCCTACACATCTGGCTTTATATATATCCTCTACACATCTGACTTTATATATATCCCCTCCACATCTGACTTTATATATATCCCCTACACATCTGACTTTATATATATCCTCTACACATCTGACTTTATATATATCCCCTACACATCTGGCTTTATATATATCCTCTACACATCTGGCTTTATATATATCCTCTACACATCTGGCTTTATATATATCCCCTCCACATCTGACTTTATATATATCCCCTACACATCTGGCTTTATATATATCCCCTACACATCTGACTTTATATATATCCTCTACACATCTGACTTTATATATATCCCCTACACATCTGACTTTATATATATCCTCTACACATCTGACTTTATATATATCCCCTCCATCTGACTTTATATATATCCTCTACCCATCTGACTTTATATATATCCTCTACACATCTGACTTTATATATATCCCCTCCATCTGAATTTATACATATCCCCTCCACATCTGACTTTATATATATCCCCTACACATCTGACTTTATATATATCCCCTACACATCTGACTTTATATATATCCCCTACACATCTGACTTTATATATATCCCCTACACATCTGACTTTATATATATCCTCTACACATCTGACTTTATATATATCCCCTACACATCTGACTTTATATATATCCCCTCCACATCTGACTTTATATATATCCCCTCTACATCTGACTTTATATATATCCTCTACACATCTGACTTTATATATATCCCCTACACATCTGACTTTATATATATCCTCTACACATCTGACTTTATATATATCCTCTACACATCTGGCTTTATATATATCCTCTACACATCTGACTTTATATATATCCTCTACACATCTGACTTTATATATATCCCCTACACATCTGACTTTATATATATCCTCTACACATCTGGCTTTATATATATCCCCTCCATCTGACTTTATATATATCCCCTCCACATCTGACTTTATATATGTCCCCTCCACATCTGGCTTTATATATATCCCCTACACATCTGACTTTATATATATCCCCTCCACATCTGACTTTATATATATCCCCTCCACATCTGACTTTATATATATCCCCTCCACATCTGACTTTATATATGTCCCCTCCACATCTGACTTTATATATATCCCCTCCACATCTGACTTTATATATATCCTCTACACATCTGGCTTTATATATATCCCCTCCACATCTGACTTTATATATATCCCCTCCACATCTGACTTTATATATATCCCCTCCACATCTGACTTTATATATATCCCCTCCACATCTGACTTTATATATATCCCCTCCACATCTGACTTTATATATATCCCCTACACATCTGACTTTATATATATCCCCTCCACATCCAGCTTTATATATATCCCCTCCACATCCAGCTTTATATATGTCCCCTCCACATCCAGCTTTATATATATCCTCTACACATCTGACTTTATATATATCCTCTACACATCTGACTTTATATATATCCCCTCCACATCTGACTTTATATATATCCCCTCCACATCCAGCTTTATATATATCCTCTACACATCTGACTTTATATATATCCTCTACACATCTGACTTTATATATATCCCCTCCACATCTGACTTATATATATCCCCTCCACATCCAGCTTTATATATGTCCCCTCCACATCTGGCTTTATATATATCCTCTACACATCTGACTTTATATATATCCCCTCCACATCTGGCTTTATATATGTCCCCTCCACATCCAGCTTTATATATATCCCCTCCACATCCAGCTTTATATATGTCCCCTCCACATCCAGCTTTATATATATCCACTCCACATCTGACTTTATATATATCCCCTCCACATCCAGCTTTATATATATCCTCTACACATCTGACTTTATATATATCCCCTCCACATCTGACTTTATATATATCCCCTCCACATCCAGCTTTATATATGTCCCCTCCACATCTGGCTTTATATATATCCTCTACACATCTGACTTTATATATATCCCCTCCACATCTGGCTTTATATATGTCCCCTCCACATCCAGCTTTATATATATCCCCTCCACATCCAGCTTTATATATGTCCCCTCCACATCCAGCTTTATATATATCCCCTCCACATCTGACTTTATATATATCCCCTCCACATCCAGCTTTATATATATCCTCTACACATCTGACTTTATATATATCCCCTCCACATCTGACTTTATATATATCCCCTCCACATCCAGCTTTATATATTGTCCCCTCCACATCTGGCTTTATATATATCCTCTACACATCTGACTTTATATATATCCTCTACACATCTGACTTCATATATATCCCCTCCACATCTGACTTTATATATATCCCCTCCACATCCAGCTTTATATATGTCCCCTCCACATCTGGCTTTATATATGTCCCCTACACATCTGGCTTTATATATATCCTCTACACATCTGACTTTATATATATCCCCTCCACATCTGACTTTATATATATCCCCTACACATCTGACTTTATATATATCCTCTACACATCTGACTTTATATATATCCCCTACACATCTGGCTTTATATATATCCTCTACACATCTGGCTTTATATATATCCTCTACACATCTGGCTTTATATATATCCCCTCCACATCTGACTTTATATATATCCCCTACACATCTGGCTTTATATATATCCCCTACACATCTGACTTTATATATATCCTCTACACATCTGACTTTATATATATCCCCTACACATCTGACTTTATATATATCCTCTACACATCTGACTTTATATATATCCCCTCCATCTGACTTTATATATATCCTCTACCCATCTGACTTTATATATATCCTCTACACATCTGACTTTATATATATCCCCTCCATCTGAATTTATACATATCCCCTCCACATCTGACTTTATATATATCCCCTACACATCTGACTTTATATATATCCCCTACACATCTGACTTTATATATATCCCCTACACATCTGACTTTATATATATCCCCTACACATCTGACTTTATATATATCCTCTACACATCTGACTTTATATATATCCCCTACACATCTGACTTTATATATATCCCCTCCACATCTGACTTTATATATATCCCCTCTACATCTGACTTTATATATATCCTCTACACATCTGACTTTATATATATCCCCTACACATCTGACTTTATATATATCCTCTACACATCTGACTTTATATATATCCTCTACACATCTGGCTTTATATATATCCTCTACACATCTGACTTTATATATATCCTCTACACATCTGACTTTATATATATCCCCTACACATCTGACTTTATATATATCCTCTACACATCTGGCTTTATATATATCCCCTCCATCTGACTTTATATATATCCTCTACACATCTGACTTTATATATATCCCCTCCATCTGACTTTATATATATCCTCTACACATCTGACTTTATATATATCCCCTACACATCTGGCTTTATATATATCCTCTACACATCTGACTTTATATATATCCCCTCCATCTGGCTTTATATATATCCCCTCCATCTGACTTTATATATATCCTCTACACATCTGACTTTATATATATCCTCTACACATCTGACTTTATATATATCCTCTACACATCTGACTTTATATATATCCCCTCCACATCTGACTTTATATATATCCCCTACACATCTGACTTTATATATATCCCCTCCATCTGACTTTATATATATCCTCTACACATCTGACTTTATATATATCCCCTCCACATCTGACTTTATATATATCCCCTACACATCTGACTTTATATATATCCCCTCCATCTGACTTTATATATATCCTCTACACATCTGACTTTATATATATCCTCTACACATCTGGCTTTATATATATCCTCTACACATCTGGCTTTATATATATCCCCTCCACATCTGACTTTATATATGTCCCCTCCACATCTGACTTTATATATGTCCCCTACACATCTGACTTTATATATGTCCCCTACACATCTGACTTTATATATGTCCCCTACACATCTGACTTTATATATATCCCCTCCACATCTGACTTTATATATGTCCCCTCCACATCTGGCTTTATATATGTCCCCTACACATCTGACTTTATATATATCCCCTCCACATCTGACTTTATATATGTCCCCTCCACATCTGGCTTTATATATATCCCCTACACATCTGACTTTATATATATCCCCTCCACATCTGACTTTATATATATCCCCTCCACATCTGACTTTATATATATCCCCTCCACATCTGACTTTATATATGTCCCCTCCACATCTGGCTTTATATATATCCCCTACACATCTGACTTTATATATATCCCCTCCACATCTGACTTTATATATATCCCCTCCACATCTGACTTTATATATATCCCCTCCACATCTGACTTTATATATGTCCCCTCCACATCTGACTTTATATATGTCCCCTCCACATCTGACTTTATATATATCCTCTACACATCTGGCTTTATATATATCCCCTCCACATCTGACTTTATATATATCCCCTCCACATCTGACTTTATATATATCCCCTCCACATCTGACTTTATATATATCCCCTCCACATCTGACTTTATATATATCCCCTCCACATCTGACTTTATATATATCCCCTACACATCTGACTTTATATATATCCCCTCCACATCCAGCTTTATATATATCCCCTCCACATCCAGCTTTATATATGTCCCCTCCACATCCAGCTTTATATATATCCTCTACACATCTGACTTTATATATATCCTCTACACATCTGACTTTATATATATCCCCTCCACATCTGACTTTATATATATCCCCTCCACATCCAGCTTTATATATATCCTCTACACATCTGACTTTATATATATCCTCTACACATCTGACTTTATATATATCCCCTCCACATCTGACTTTATATATATCCCCTCCACATCCAGCTTTATATATGTCCCCTCCACATCTGGCTTTATATATATCCTCTACACATCTGACTTTATATATATCCCCTCCACATCTGGCTTTATATATGTCCCCTCCACATCCAGCTTTATATATATCCCCTCCACATCCAGCTTTATATATGTCCCCTCCACATCCAGCTTTATATATATCCACTCCACATCTGACTTTATATATATCCCCTCCACATCCAGCTTTATATATATCCTCTACACATCTGACTTTATATATATCCCCTCCACATCTGACTTTATATATATCCCCTCCACATCCAGCTTTATATATGTCCCCTCCACATCTGGCTTTATATATATCCTCTACACATCTGACTTTATATATATCCCCTCCACATCTGGCTTTATATATGTCCCCTCCACATCCAGCTTTATATATATCCCCTCCACATCCAGCTTTATATATGTCCCCTCCACATCCAGCTTTATATATATCCCCTCCACATCTGACTTTATATATATCCCCTCCACATCCAGCTTTATATATATCCTCTACACATCTGACTTTATATATATCCCCTCCACATCTGACTTTATATATATCCCCTCCACATCCAGCTTTATATATGTCCCCTCCACATCTGGCTTTATATATATCCTCTACACATCTGACTTTATATATATCCTCTACACATCTGACTTCATATATATCCCCTCCACATCTGACTTTATATATATCCCCTCCACATCCAGCTTTATATATGTCCCCTCCACATCTGGCTTTATATATGTCCCCTACACATCTGGCTTTATATATATCCTCTACACATCTGACTTTATATATATCCCCTCCACATCTGACTTTATATATATCCCCTACACATCTGACTTTATATATATCCTCTACACATCTGACTTTATATATATCCCCTACACATCTGGCTTTATATATATCCTCTACACATCTGGCTTTATATATATCCTCTACACATCTGGCTTTATATATATCCCCTCCACATCTGACTTTATATATATCCCCTACACATCTGGCTTTATATATATCCCCTACACATCTGACTTTATATATATCCTCTACACATCTGACTTTATATATATCCCCTACACATCTGACTTTATATATATCCTCTACACATCTGACTTTATATATATCCCCTCCATCTGACTTTATATATATCCTCTACCCATCTGACTTTATATATATCCTCTACACATCTGACTTTATATATATCCCCTCCATCTGAATTTATACATATCCCCTCCACATCTGACTTTATATATATCCCCTACACATCTGACTTTATATATATCCCCTACACATCTGACTTTATATATATCCCCTACACATCTGACTTTATATATATCCCCTACACATCTGACTTTATATATATCCTCTACACATCTGACTTTATATATATCCCCTACACATCTGACTTTATATATATCCCCTCCACATCTGACTTTATATATATCCCCTCTACATCTGACTTTATATATATCCTCTACACATCTGACTTTATATATATCCCCTACACATCTGACTTTATATATATCCTCTACACATCTGACTTTATATATATCCCCTCCACATCCAGCTTTATATATATCCTCTACACATCTGACTTTATATATATCCCCTCCACATCTGACTTTATATATATCCCCTCCACATCCAGCTTTATATATGTCCCCTCCACATCTGGCTTTATATATATCCTCTACACATCTGACTTTATATATATCCTCTACACATCTGACTTCATATATATCCCCTCCACATCTGACTTTATATATATCCCCTCCACATCCAGCTTTATATATGTCCCCTCCACATCTGGCTTTATATATGTCCCCTACACATCTGGCTTTATATATATCCTCTACACATCTGACTTTATATATATCCCCTCCACATCTGACTTTATATATATCCCCTACACATCTGACTTTATATATATCCTCTACACATCTGACTTTATATATATCCCCTACACATCTGGCTTTATATATATCCTCTACACATCTGGCTTTATATATATCCTCTACACATCTGGCTTTATATATATCCCCTCCACATCTGACTTTATATATATCCCCTACACATCTGGCTTTATATATATCCCCTACACATCTGACTTTATATATATCCTCTACACATCTGACTTTATATATATCCCCTACACATCTGACTTTATATATATCCTCTACACATCTGACTTTATATATATCCCCTCCATCTGACTTTATATATATCCTCTACCCATCTGACTTTATATATATCCTCTACACATCTGACTTTATATATATCCCCTCCATCTGAATTTATACATATCCCCTCCACATCTGACTTTATATATATCCCCTACACATCTGACTTTATATATATCCCCTACACATCTGACTTTATATATATCCCCTACACATCTGACTTTATATATATCCCCTACACATCTGACTTTATATATATCCTCTACACATCTGACTTTATATATATCCCCTACACATCTGACTTTATATATATCCCCTCCACATCTGACTTTATATATATCCCCTCTACATCTGACTTTATATATATCCTCTACACATCTGACTTTATATATATCCCCTACACATCTGACTTTATATATATCCTCTACACATCTGACTTTATATATATCCTCTACACATCTGGCTTTATATATATCCTCTACACATCTGACTTTATATATATCCTCTACACATCTGACTTTATATATATCCCCTACACATCTGACTTTATATATATCCTCTACACATCTGGCTTTATATATATCCCCTCCATCTGACTTTATATATATCCTCTACACATCTGACTTTATATATATCCCCTCCATCTGACTTTATATATATCCTCTACACATCTGACTTTATATATATCCCCTACACATCTGGCTTTATATATATCCTCTACACATCTGACTTTATATATATCCCCTCCATCTGGCTTTATATATATCCCCTCCATCTGACTTTATATATATCCTCTACACATCTGACTTTATATATATCCTCTACACATCTGACTTTATATATATCCTCTACACATCTGACTTTATATATATCCCCTCCACATCTGACTTTATATATATCCCCTACACATCTGACTTTATATATATCCCCTCCATCTGACTTTATATATATCCTCTACACATCTGACTTTATATATATCCCCTCCACATCTGACTTTATATATATCCCCTACACATCTGACTTTATATATATCCCCTCCATCTGACTTTATATATATCCTCTACACATCTGACTTTATATATATCCTCTACACATCTGGCTTTATATATATCCTCTACACATCTGGCTTTATATATATCCCCTCCACATCTGACTTTATATATGTCCCCTCCACATCTGACTTTATATATGTCCCCTACACATCTGACTTTATATATGTCCCCTACACATCTGACTTTATATATGTCCCCTACACATCTGACTTTATATATATCCCCTCCACATCTGACTTTATATATGTCCCCTCCACATCTGGCTTTATATATGTCCCCTACACATCTGACTTTATATATATCCCCTCCACATCTGACTTTATATATGTCCCCTCCACATCTGGCTTTATATATATCCCCTACACATCTGACTTTATATATATCCCCTCCACATCTGACTTTATATATATCCCCTCCACATCTGACTTTATATATGTCCCCTACACATCTGACTTTATATATATCCCCTCCACATCTGGCTTTATATATGTCCCCTACACATCTGACTTTATATATATCCCCTCCACATCTGACTTTATATATGTCCCCTCCACATCTGGCTTTATATATATCCCCTACACATCTGACTTTATATATATCCCCTCCACATCTGACTTTATATATATCCCCTCCACATCTGACTTTATATATATCCCCTCCACATCTGACTTTATATATGTCCCCTCCACATCTGACTTTATATATATCCCCTCCACATCTGACTTTATATATATCCTCTACACATCTGGCTTTATATATATCCCCTCCACATCTGACTTTATATATATCCCCTCCACATCTGACTTTATATATATCCCCTCCACATCTGACTTTATATATATCCCCTCCACATCTGACTTTATATATATCCCCTCCACATCTGACTTTATATATATCCCCTACACATCTGACTTTATATATATCCCCTCCACATCCAGCTTTATATATATCCCCTCCACATCCAGCTTTATATATGTCCCCTCCACATCCAGCTTTATATATATCCTCTACACATCTGACTTTATATATATCCTCTACACATCTGACTTTATATATATCCCCTCCACATCTGACTTTATATATATCCCCTCCACATCCAGCTTTATATATATCCTCTACACATCTGACTTTATATATATCCTCTACACATCTGACTTTATATATATCCCCTCCACATCTGACTTTATATATATCCCCTCCACATCCAGCTTTATATATGTCCCCTCCACATCTGGCTTTATATATATCCTCTACACATCTGACTTTATATATATCCCCTCCACATCTGGCTTTATATATGTCCCCTCCACATCCAGCTTTATATATATCCCCTCCACATCCAGCTTTATATATGTCCCCTCCACATCCAGCTTTATATATATCCACTCCACATCTGACTTTATATATATCCCCTCCACATCCAGCTTTATATATATCCTCTACACATCTGACTTTATATATATCCCCTCCACATCTGACTTTATATATATCCCCTCCACATCCAGCTTTATATATGTCCCCTCCACATCTGGCTTTATATATATCCTCTACACATCTGACTTTATATATATCCCCTCCACATCTGGCTTTATATATGTCCCCTCCACATCCAGCTTTATATATATCCCCTCCACATCCAGCTTTATATATGTCCCCTCCACATCCAGCTTTATATATATCCCCTCCACATCTGACTTTATATATATCCCCTCCACATCCAGCTTTATATATATCCTCTACACATCTGACTTTATATATATCCCCTCCACATCTGACTTTATATATATCCCCTCCACATCCAGCTTTATATATGTCCCCTCCACATCTGGCTTTATATATATCCTCTACACATCTGACTTTATATATATCCTCTACACATCTGACTTCATATATATCCCCTCCACATCTGACTTTATATATATCCCCTCCACATCCAGCTTTATATATGTCCCCTCCACATCTGGCTTTATATATGTCCCCTACACATCTGGCTTTATATATATCCTCTACACATCTGACTTTATATATATCCCCTCCACATCTGACTTTATATATATCCCCTACACATCTGACTTTATATATATCCTCTACACATCTGACTTTATATATATCCCCTACACATCTGGCTTTATATATATCCTCTACACATCTGGCTTTATATATATCCTCTACACATCTGGCTTTATATATATCCCCTCCACATCTGACTTTATATATATCCCCTACACATCTGGCTTTATATATATCCCCTACACATCTGACTTTATATATATCCTCTACACATCTGACTTTATATATATCCCCTACACATCTGACTTTATATATATCCTCTACACATCTGACTTTATATATATCCCCTCCATCTGACTTTATATATATCCTCTACCCATCTGACTTTATATATATCCTCTACACATCTGACTTTATATATATCCCCTCCATCTGAATTTATACATATCCCCTCCACATCTGACTTTATATATATCCCCTACACATCTGACTTTATATATATCCCCTACACATCTGACTTTATATATATCCCCTACACATCTGACTTTATATATATCCCCTACACATCTGACTTTATATATATCCTCTACACATCTGACTTTATATATATCCCCTACACATCTGACTTTATATATATCCCCTCCACATCTGACTTTATATATATCCCCTCTACATCTGACTTTATATATATCCTCTACACATCTGACTTTATATATATCCCCTACACATCTGACTTTATATATATCCTCTACACATCTGACTTTATATATATCCTCTACACATCTGGCTTTATATATATCCTCTACACATCTGACTTTATATATATCCTCTACACATCTGACTTTATATATATCCCCTACACATCTGACTTTATATATATCCTCTACACATCTGACTTTATATATATCCCCTCCATCTGACTTTATATATATCCTCTACACATCTGACTTTATATATATCCCCTCCATCTGACTTTATATATATCCCCTCCATCTGACTTTATATATATCCTCTACACATCTGACTTTATATATATCCCCTACACATCTGACTTTATATATATCCCCTCCATCTGACTTTATATATATCCTCTACACATCTGACTTTATATATATCCCCTACACATCTGGCTTTATATATATCCCCTCCATCTGGCTTTATATATATCCCCTCCATCTGACTTTATATATATCCTCTACACATCTGACTTTATATATATCCTCTACACATCTGACTTTATATATATCCTCTACACATCTGACTTTATATATATCCCCTCCACATCTGACTTTATATATATCCCCTACACATCTGACTTTATATATATCCCCTCCATCTGACTTTATATATATCCTCTACACATCTGACTTTATATATATCCTCTACACATCTGGCTTTATATATATCCTCTACACATCTGACTTTATATATATCCTCTACACATCTGACTTTATATATATCCCCTACACATCTGACTTTATATATATCCTCTACACATCTGACTTTATATATATCCCCTCCATCTGACTTTATATATATCCTCTACACATCTGACTTTATATATATCCCCTCCATCTGACTTTATATATATCCCCTCCATCTGACTTTATATATATCCTCTACACATCTGACTTTATATATATCCCCTACACATCTGACTTTATATATATCCCCTCCATCTGACTTTATATATATCCTCTACACATCTGACTTTATATATATCCCCTACACATCTGGCTTTATATATATCCCCTCCATCTGGCTTTATATATATCCCCTCCATCTGACTTTATATATATCCTCTACACATCTGACTTGATATATATCCTCTACACATCTGACTTTATATATATCCTCTACACATCTGACTTTATATATATCCCCTCCACATCTGACTTTATATATATCCCCTACACATCTGACTTTATATATATCCCCTCCATCTGACTTTATATATATCCTCTACACATCTGACTTTATATATATCCTCTACACATCTGGCTTTATATATATCCTCTACACATCTGGCTTTATATATATCCCCTCCACATCTGACTTTATATATGTCCCCTCCACATCTGACTTTATATATGTCCCCTACACATCTGACTTTATATATGTCCCCTACACATCTGACTTTATATATGTCCCCTACACATCTGACTTTATATATATCCCCTCCACATCTGACTTTATATATGTCCCCTCCACATCTGGCTTTATATATGTCCCCTACACATCTGACTTTATATATATCCCCTCCACATCTGACTTTATATATGTCCCCTCCACATCTGGCTTTATATATATCCCCTACACATCTGACTTTATATATATCCCCTCCACATCTGACTTTATATATATCCCCTCCACATCTGACTTTATATATGTCCCCTACACATCTGACTTTATATATATCCCCTCCACATCTGGCTTTATATATGTCCCCTACACATCTGACTTTATATATATCCCCTCCACATCTGACTTTATATATGTCCCCTCCACATCTGGCTTTATATATATCCCCTACACATCTGACTTTATATATATCCCCTCCACATCTGACTTTATATATATCCCCTCCACATCTGACTTTATATATATCCCCTCCACATCTGACTTTATATATGTCCCCTCCACATCTGACTTTATATATATCCCCTCCACATCTGACTTTATATATATCCTCTACACATCTGGCTTTATATATATCCCCTCCACATCTGACTTTATATATATCCCCTCCACATCTGACTTTATATATATCCCCTCCACATCTGACTTTATATATATCCCCTCCACATCTGACTTTATATATATCCCCTCCACATCTGACTTTATATATATCCCCTACACATCTGACTTTATATATATCCCCTCCACATCCAGCTTTATATATATCCCCTCCACATCCAGCTTTATATATGTCCCCTCCACATCCAGCTTTATATATATCCTCTACACATCTGACTTTATATATATCCTCTACACATCTGACTTTATATATATCCCCTCCACATCTGACTTTATATATATCCCCTCCACATCCAGCTTTATATATATCCTCTACACATCTGACTTTATATATATCCTCTACACATCTGACTTTATATATATCCCCTCCACATCTGACTTTATATATATCCCCTCCACATCCAGCTTTATATATGTCCCCTCCACATCTGGCTTTATATATATCCTCTACACTTCTGACTTTATATATATCCCCTCCACATCTGGCTTTATATATGTCCCCTCCACATCCGGCTTTATATATATCCCCTCCACATCCAGCTTTATATATGTCCCCTCCACATCCAGCTTTATATATATCCACTCCACATCTGACTTTATATATATCCCCTCCACATCCAGCTTTATATATATCCTCTACACATCTGACTTTATATATATCCCCTCCACATCTGACTTTATATATATCCCCTCCACATCCAGCTTTATATATGTCCCCTCCACATCTGGCTTTATATATATCCTCTACACATCTGACTTTATATATATCCCCTCCACATCTGGCTTTATATATGTCCCCTCCACATCCAGCTTTATATATATCCCCTCCACATCCAGCTTTATATATGTCCCCTCCACATCCAGCTTTATATATATCCCCTCCACATCTGACTTTATATATATCCCCTCCACATCCAGCTTTATATATATCCTCTACACATCTGACTTTATATATATCCCCTCCACATCTGACTTTATATATATCCCCTCCACATCCAGCTTTATATATGTCCCCTCCACATCTGGCTTTATATATATCCTCTACACATCTGACTTTATATATATCCTCTACACATCTGACTTTATATATATCCCCTCCACATCTGACTTTATATATATCCCCTACACATCTGACTTTATATATATCCCCTCCACATCCAGCTTTATATATATCCCCTCCACATCCAGCTTTATATATGTCCCCTCCACATCCAGCTTTATATATATCCTCTACACATCTGACTTTATATATATCCTCTACACATCTGACTTTATATATATCCCCTCCACATCTGACTTTATATATATCCCCTCCACATCCAGCTTTATATATATCCTCTACACATCTGACTTTATATATATCCTCTACACATCTGACTTTATATATATCCCCTCCACATCTGACTTTATATATATCCCCTCCACATCCAGCTTTATATATGTCCCCTCCACATCTGGCTTTATATATATCCTCTACACATCTGACTTTATATATATCCCCTCCACATCTGGCTTTATATATGTCCCCTCCACATCCAGCTTTATATATATCCCCTCCACATCCAGCTTTATATATGTCCCCTCCACATCCAGCTTTATATATATCCACTCCACATCTGACTTTATATATATCCCCTCCACATCCAGCTTTATATATATCCTCTACACATCTGACTTTATATATATCCCCTCCACATCTGACTTTATATATATCCCCTCCACATCCAGCTTTATATATGTCCCCTCCACATCTGGCTTTATATATATCCTCTACACATCTGACTTTATATATATCCCCTCCACATCTGGCTTTATATATGTCCCCTCCACATCCAGCTTTATATATATCCCCTCCACATCCAGCTTTATATATGTCCCCTCCACATCCAGCTTTATATATATCCCCTCCACATCTGACTTTATATATATCCCCTCCACATCCAGCTTTATATATATCCTCTACACATCTGACTTTATATATATCCCCTCCACATCTGACTTTATATATATCCCCTCCACATCCAGCTTTATATATGTCCCCTCCACATCTGGCTTTATATATATCCTCTACACATCTGACTTTATATATATCCTCTACACATCTGACTTCATATATATCCCCTCCACATCTGACTTTATATATATCCCCTCCACATCCAGCTTTATATATGTCCCCTCCACATCTGGCTTTATATATGTCCCCTACACATCTGGCTTTATATATATCCTCTACACATCTGACTTTATATATATCCCCTCCACATCTGACTTTATATATATCCCCTACACATCTGACTTTATATATATCCTCTACACATCTGACTTTATATATATCCCCTACACATCTGGCTTTATATATATCCTCTACACATCTGGCTTTATATATATCCTCTACACATCTGGCTTTATATATATCCCCTCCACATCTGACTTTATATATATCCCCTACACATCTGGCTTTATATATATCCCCTACACATCTGACTTTATATATATCCTCTACACATCTGACTTTATATATATCCCCTACACATCTGACTTTATATATATCCTCTACACATCTGACTTTATATATATCCCCTCCATCTGACTTTATATATATCCTCTACCCATCTGACTTTATATATATCCTCTACACATCTGACTTTATATATATCCCCTCCATCTGAATTTATACATATCCCCTCCACATCTGACTTTATATATATCCCCTACACATCTGACTTTATATATATCCCCTACACATCTGACTTTATATATATCCCCTACACATCTGACTTTATATATATCCCCTACACATCTGACTTTATATATATCCTCTACACATCTGACTTTATATATATCCCCTACACATCTGACTTTATATATATCCCCTCCACATCTGACTTTATATATATCCCCTCTACATCTGACTTTATATATATCCTCTACACATCTGACTTTATATATATCCCCTACACATCTGACTTTATATATATCCTCTACACATCTGACTTTATATATATCCTCTACACATCTGGCTTTATATATATCCTCTACACATCTGACTTTATATATATCCTCTACACATCTGACTTTATATATATCCCCTACACATCTGACTTTATATATATCCTCTACACATCTGACTTTATATATATCCCCTCCATCTGACTTTATATATATCCTCTACACATCTGACTTTATATATATCCCCTCCATCTGACTTTATATATATCCCCTCCATCTGACTTTATATATATCCTCTACACATCTGACTTTATATATATCCCCTACACATCTGACTTTATATATATCCCCTCCATCTGACTTTATATATATCCTCTACACATCTGACTTTATATATATCCCCTACACATCTGGCTTTATATATATCCCCTCCATCTGGCTTTATATATATCCCCTCCATCTGACTTTATATATATCCTCTACACATCTGACTTTATATATATCCTCTACACATCTGACTTTATATATATCCTCTACACATCTGACTTTATATATATCCCCTCCACATCTGACTTTATATATATCCCCTACACATCTGACTTTATATATATCCCCTCCATCTGACTTTATATATATCCTCTACACATCTGACTTTATATATATCCTCTACACATCTGGCTTTATATATATCCTCTACACATCTGACTTTATATATATCCTCTACACATCTGACTTTATATATATCCCCTACACATCTGACTTTATATATATCCTCTACACATCTGACTTTATATATATCCCCTCCATCTGACTTTATATATATCCTCTACACATCTGACTTTATATATATCCCCTCCATCTGACTTTATATATATCCCCTCCATCTGACTTTATATATATCCTCTACACATCTGACTTTATATATATCCCCTACACATCTGACTTTATATATATCCCCTCCATCTGACTTTATATATATCCTCTACACATCTGACTTTATATATATCCCCTACACATCTGGCTTTATATATATCCCCTCCATCTGGCTTTATATATATCCCCTCCATCTGACTTTATATATATCCTCTACACATCTGACTTTATATATATCCTCTACACATCTGACTTTATATATATCCTCTACACATCTGACTTTATATATATCCCCTCCACATCTGACTTTATATATATCCCCTACACATCTGACTTTATATATATCCCCTCCATCTGACTTTATATATATCCTCTACACATCTGACTTTATATATATCCTCTACACATCTGGCTTTATATATATCCTCTACACATCTGGCTTTATATATATCCCCTCCACATCTGACTTTATATATGTCCCCTCCACATCTGACTTTATATATGTCCCCTACACATCTGACTTTATATATGTCCCCTACACATCTGACTTTATATATGTCCCCTACACATCTGACTTTATATATATCCCCTCCACATCTGACTTTATATATGTCCCCTCCACATCTGGCTTTATATATGTCCCCTACACATCTGACTTTATATATATCCCCTCCACATCTGACTTTATATATGTCCCCTCCACATCTGGCTTTATATATATCCCCTACACATCTGACTTTATATATATCCCCTCCACATCTGACTTTATATATATCCCCTCCACATCTGACTTTATATATGTCCCCTACACATCTGACTTTATATATATCCCCTCCACATCTGGCTTTATATATGTCCCCTACACATCTGACTTTATATATATCCCCTCCACATCTGACTTTATATATGTCCCCTCCACATCTGGCTTTATATATATCCCCTACACATCTGACTTTATATATATCCCCTCCACATCTGACTTTATATATATCCCCTCCACATCTGACTTTATATATATCCCCTCCACATCTGACTTTATATATGTCCCCTCCACATCTGACTTTATATATATCCCCTCCACATCTGACTTTATATATATCCTCTACACATCTGGCTTTATATATATCCCCTCCACATCTGACTTTATATATATCCCCTCCACATCTGACTTTATATATATCCCCTCCACATCTGACTTTATATATATCCCCTCCACATCTGACTTTATATATATCCCCTCCACATCTGACTTTATATATATCCCCTACACATCTGACTTTATATATATCCCCTCCACATCCAGCTTTATATATATCCCCTCCACATCCAGCTTTATATATGTCCCCTCCACATCCAGCTTTATATATATCCTCTACACATCTGACTTTATATATATCCTCTACACATCTGACTTTATATATATCCCCTCCACATCTGACTTTATATATATCCCCTCCACATCCAGCTTTATATATATCCTCTACACATCTGACTTTATATATATCCTCTACACATCTGACTTTATATATATCCCCTCCACATCCAGCTTTATATATGTCCCCTCCACATCTGGCTTTATATATATCCTCTACACATCTGACTTTATATATATCCCCTCCACATCCGGCTTTATATATATCCCCTCCACATCCAGCTTTATATATGTCCCCTCCACATCCAGCTTTATATATATCCACTCCACATCTGACTTTATATATATCCCCTCCACATCCAGCTTTATATATATCCTCTACACATCTGACTTTATATATATCCCCTCCACATCTGACTTTATATATATCCCCTCCACATCCAGCTTTATATATGTCCCCTCCACATCTGGCTTTATATATATCCTCTACACATCTGACTTTATATATATCCCCTCCACATCTGGCTTTATATATGTCCCCTCCACATCCAGCTTTATATATATCCCCTCCACATCCAGCTTTATATATGTCCCCTCCACATCCAGCTTTATATATATCCCCTCCACATCTGACTTTATATATATCCCCTCCACATCCAGCTTTATATATATCCTCTACACATCTGACTTTATATATATCCCCTCCACATCTGACTTTATATATATCCCCTCCACATCCAGCTTTATATATGTCCCCTCCACATCTGGCTTTATATATATCCTCTACACATCTGACTTTATATATATCCTCTACACATCTGACTTTATATATATCCCCTCCACATCTGACTTTATATATATCCCCTCCACATCCAGCTTTATATATGTCCCCTCCACATCTGGCTTTATATATGTCCCCTACACATCTGGTTTTATATATATCCTCTACACATCTGGCTTTATATATATCCTCTACACATCTGGCTTTATATATATCCCCTCCACATCTGACTTTATATATATCCCCTACACATCTGGCTTTATATATATCCCCTACACATCTGACTTTATATATATCCTCTACACATCTGATTTTATATATATCCCCTACACATCTGACTTTATATATATCCTCTACACATCTGACTTTATATATATCCCCTCCATCTGACTTTATATATATCCTCTACCCATCTGACTTTATATATATCCTCTACACATCTGACTTTATATATATCCCCTCCATCTGACTTTATACATATCCCCTCCACATCTGACTTTATATATATCCCCTACACATCTGACTTTATATATATCCCCTCCACATCTGACTTTATATATATCCTCTACCCATCTGACTTTATATATATCCTCTACACATCTGACTTTATATATATCCCCTCCATCTGACTTTATATATATCCCCTCCACATCTGACTTTATATATATCCCCTACACATCTGACTTTATATATATCCCCTCCATCTGACTTTATATATATCCTCTACACATCTGACTTTATATATATCCTCTACACATCTGACTTTATATATATCCCCTCCATCTGACTTTATATATATCCTCTACACATCTGACTTTATATATATCCCCTACACATCTGACTTTATATATATCCCCTACACATCTGACTTTATATATATCCTCTACACATCTGGCTTTATATATATCCTCTACACATCTGACTTTATATATATCCCCTACACATCTGACTTTATATATATCCTCTACACATCTGACTTTATATATATCACCTACACATCTGACTTTATATATATCCTCTACACATCTGGCTTTATATATATCCTCTACACATCTGACTTTATATATATCCTCTACACATCTGGCTTTATATATATCCTCTACACATCTGACTTTATATATATCCCCTACACATCTGACTTTATATATATCCCCTACACATCTGACTTTATATATATCCCCTACACATCTGACTTTATATATATCCTCTACACATCTGACTTTATATATATCCCCTACACATCTGACTTTATATATATCCTCTACACATCTGACTTTATATATATCCTCTACACATCTGACTTTATATATATCCTCTACACATCTGACTTTATATATATCCCCTCCATCTGACTTTATATATATCCCCTACACATCTGACTTTATATATATCCCCTACACATCTGACTTTATATATATCCTCTACACATCTGACTTTATATATATCCCCTCCATCTGACTTTATATATATCCTCTACACATCTGACTTTATATATATCCCCTCCATCTGACTTTATATATATCCCCTCCATCTGACTTTATATATATCCTCTACACATCTGACTTTATATATATCCCCTACACATCTGACTTTATATATATCCCCTCCATCTGACTTTATATATATCCTCTACACATCTGACTTTATATATATCCCCTCCATCTGGCTTTATATATATCCCCTCCATCTGACTTTATATATATCCTCTACACATCTGACTTTATATATATCCTCTACACATCTGACTTTATATATATCCCCTCCACATCTGACTTTATATATATCCTCTACACATCTGACTTTATATATATCCTCTACACATCTGACTTTATATATATCCCCTCCACATCTGACTTTATATATATCCCCTACACATCTGACTTTATATATATCCCCTCCATCTGACTTTATATATATCCTCTACACATCTGGCTTTATATATATCCCCTCCACATCTGACTTTATATATATCCTCTACACATCTGACTTTATATATATCCTCTACACATCTGGCTTTATATATATCCTCTACACATCTGGCTTTATATATATCCTCTACACATCTGGCTTTATATATATCCTCTACACATCTGGCTTTATATATATCCCCTCCACATCTGACTTTATATATATCCTCTACACATCTGGCTTTATATATATCCTCTACACATCTGGCTTTATATATATCCTCTACACATCTGACTTTATATATATCCTCTACACATCTGGCTTTATATATATCCCCTCCACATCTGGCTTTGGACATTTATTTATGTTAAGATATTATTATTTTAACGGCTCCAGAGTTTCCAAATTTCCTCGTGTGTTTTCTGGAACGACCAAAGGACAAACCTATGGACTGACGGTGTGTTGAGATTGATTAGTAAAAACACAATCACAGATATTTGTTGTGTAATCGCTGCATGATGTACTCACACATTCAGAATTCAGACATAATGCTTCCTTCAGTGTCAATGTTAAATTATTGATGTATGAAGCTGTTATGAATTCTATTCTATGAATCTATCAGACATGTAAAACTTTATTCTGGATCATAAATAGCAGAAAAGTTTGTAATGTCATCAAATCTCCAACAATGAACTGATCTACTAACAAGTATTGTGTGTTTATCAAAGCCTGATATATCTGATTCCTCCGTTGTTGTCCAGAAACTATTAAAAACACGTCAGTGAGTCACACCGCTGCACTGGTGACATGTTCCTTCATCATGGTCACTTTAGTTTGTTTAGGAACAGCTCTAAACATCAATATATTGCTATATTTTCAATCTTTCCTTTTGTATTTTTCCAGACAGAATGAAAATAACAAAAGTTATTCCACTTTTGAAAACAGATAATAAACACAACTTCATTGATTACAGACCAGTGTCTTTGCTTTCACAAGTCTCCAAGTGCTTGAAAGACTCTAAAACACACCTACAGCTTCAGCATTAATATAAATAATGGAAGCAATTACAACAGCAATACAGAGTCAGAAATACACAACAGGGGTATTTACAGATTTAAAAACAGAAAAATCAACATTGTGTACTTTCAGTTGCAGAGTATTATTGCCTGAACCTTTCAGCCTGCTGCTCCACCTGCAGGCCGCAGCTGGAACAGGAAGGATGTACTTCTTTACATTAGGCTTGTGTGAGCAAGGCAGTGTTTCTATATATCAACTATTTGAAATGTAGCTGACTGCCTAACATTCTCAAATTAAAGAGATGTCAACAAGGACAACCAAACCTCTCTGCAGTGCAAATAATACATAATCCAAAATTACTAATACAGGCTAAATACTAATCAACTGAATTGCAATTAATAATTAATTGGAAATATTATAACTCACTAAATTCAATTCAATTTTATTTTTTATTTTTAGCACCAAATCACAACAGAAGTCATCCAGTCAAAAGTTTGGACGCATTTTTCTCATTCAAGGGTTTTTCTTTATTTTACTATTTTCTGCATTGTAGAACAAAACTGAAGACGTCAAAATTATGAAATAACACATATGGAATCATGTAGTAAAGAAAAATGTCTTAAAGTAAAATATGTTTAATATTCTAGATCGTGTTTGCCTTGATGAGCTCTGAACATCTGAAGCAGCTTAACGAGGCTTTCAGTAACAGCTGAGCTGCTCTGAAGTCTGAACGTGTTTGAGAGCATCAGTTGTTTTGTGCTGAGTCAGATTGTACATTAATATTCAAATATATGAATATTTGGGTTTGAGTAAATTACAGCTTTTCTTGCAACTGTAGGAATTTGTGCACTCAAAAATCTTTATGATTTTATGGGGGAATTAGGAATTATTATTGTGCACAACATGAAATTACTCATCCAGTGACATAACTCATATTAGAGTAGGTATAATAACAGGGAAATAGGCAACAGGGAGAAAACCCTTTGGTGTGCCGGATCCCTCCTTGGCAAGACTCCAAATGCCAATTCCATGGCCTGTAGGAGATTTTCGCTGGTATGGGGGTTCTTGCTCATAGACCTTCCACCGCCATGCAGAGAAAATCTCTTGGGTTGAGGAACGGGAACTACGGTGGAAGACAGACATTTATGAATCCCTAGTTGATGTTGAACCTTCCTGTATCAGGACACTGTGGTGAAAACTGACGTCCCAAACTACAAGATAGACAGGAGGTTCTGCTTGCTCTTGATCCTGCTGCTCACACCCAAACAAGACATCCTGAAGACCACCCAGAAATGTAAGAAGATGTTATATGGCCCCAAGGTGACTGTGGAGAACCCCACGATTACTTATGGCTGCACAAGTGTCACATTGCCACCACACTGCCCAGGGACTTTGTTCTGTTTGAATACACACTTACTGTACTTGCACATACTGAAATCGTTGATCTTTGACCCTTTCTGAGTTGTCCTTAAAGGAACTCTGTACACCTGCTTCATGCGCACCCTGTTGCGTTGGAGGACACGATCAATGATGGAAAGGCTGACATTTCTGATTCCTTCAAAGTTTTCGTTGTCTTCAACAACTTGGTCCTGATTTTCACTCTAACGGCATTATTTTGAAGGACCAACAATAAGAGCCTCCTGCTGTTGGGAGAACACAGGAGTGCTTCCACCCTCTCATGGCAGCAATTCTACAAAAAGGGAGCATGCAGTCACAAAAATATACATGCAGTAAAAACAGTACAGCACTCTCCCCCCGTACACCCCCATCCCACATACACACACAAGTGACGTACATCCATCGTTGGATTCAACCTTCAACTCACCTGTGCACTCTTAACTGACTTATATTGGTTTCATCACATCATTAGAGTCGTAGTGTGTAAACTGTGACATCTGTGCTATAATTGTGTTTAACTTCGGCCCCCTTTGGTTACCATCATGCATCAGAAGTGAATCACAACACAAAATGTGTTTTAGTGAGTGAGAACGTGTTTGGAGTTAATGAGATCTGCACATTGTGTCTTATAGCTGAAAATTGTTTAAGGTTTTGCCAAAACAGTGATTGAAGTGAGTTCAGGCCACCGAGCGTTTGGTTGCAGTTTATTGTTTTAGCAGTTCAGGAAAACTGTAATATTTATATATGAATATTTGGGTTTAAGTATATTACAGTTTTTCTTGATAGCTTACACACTATAACTGGAAATACTAACTAAACATCCCAAACCATGATGCCATCTATCAACACTATTCCTGTTTTCACTCATGTGCTCATTTAGAAAGCATTCAATAACATTAACTCAAGTCATCACTGCTGGAACATAATTAACACACAATTAACATACAATTAACATACAATTCTCCAGGTGGAAACACAGAGAGTCAAACTGTTCACACACCAATCAGAAGCTCAGGATATAGAGATAACAGGGTCAAAGGTCAGTTCACCCACAAAGACCTGAGGCTGAATAAATGTGACTTCTTCTTTATGTACAAACTGGTTTTTCACTGGTTTATTTTAGTAAATACATGCATATCTTTACAGAACATTTACTTTTTGACTCAGTTTCAGTTTATGTTACTACAGTACGGTGAGGAATTACACATGTCGAAAAGTTAAAGTTGTTTACATGTGTTGTGTCTTTATATTGTGTTCATCATGTAAAGAGTTTGTTCTGGTGGAAAACCATAAGTACCAGTATTCATCACAGTATCAGGTTTTTACAGCAGCGTTTTAAATAGATCTCAGCAGTGTGTGATGGCTGCTCTGTGGTGTGTGTGTGTGTGTGTGTGTGTGTGTGTGTGTGTGTGTATTTGATGCTTTTGTGTGACGTCTGAAGGCAAAGTTTGGTTTAGATGTGAAATTACAGGGTTTAAATGTGGAAGTTTGATGTTTGTGAAGATGAGTTTGCAGTTATGTGTTTGTGTTTAGAGTTTTGGGAAACGGAGCGTAATTTAAGAAACGTGTCGCAGCAGTGGAGGAAAAAAAACGCTGAGTCATCGGTCGGCAGGCGGAGACGTTCAGACAAATAAACCTGTTTTCATTAGAAACAGTTTGTCAGAAAGTTCAGACAGAACAAAGTTTGAACAAACAACATTTCAGAGTTTCAGTGAGTTCAGTTCAGTTTGTCTTCAGATCACTTATCTGTCTGTTCACCTGTGAGTGTGTGTGTGTGTGTGTGTGTGTGTGAGTGTGAGTGTGTGTGAATGTGTGTGTGTGTGTGTGTGTGTGTGTGTGTGTCTGTGTGTGTGTGTGTGTGAGTGTGTGTGAATGTGTGTGTGTGTGTGAATGTGTGTGTGTGTGTGTGTGTGTATGTGTGTGTGTGTGTGTGTGTGTGTGTGAGTGTGTGTGTGTGTGTCTGTATATGTGTGTGTGTGTCTGTGTGTGTGTGTGAGTGTGTGTGTGTGTGAGTGTGTGTATATGTGTGTATGTGTGTGTCTGTGTGTGTGTGAGTGTGTGTGTGTGTGTGTATATGTGTGTGTGTGTGTGTGTGTGTGTCAGCAGTGAATAAAGCTGCAGCTGCTTCCAGCTCGTCTCGTCAGTTTTTCAGTTTGTTGAGTCACATCGACAGAAGACCAGAAACATGAAGTGTTACCTGCTGCTGCTGCTGCTGCTGCCGCTCTGCTCAGGAGGTGAGCCAACACACACATTCACACACACACACACACACATTCACTACAACACACACATTCACTACAACACACACATTCACACACACACACACACACATTCACTACAACACACACATTTAACATCAGCACTTCCTGTTAAGAGGCTGACACACAGATTAAACATGCAGGTACACATATGTCATGTTTCTGTCTCTGTTAAGCTGGAGGACATTCTGACGCATCCGATCAGTGTTTAGTGAACTCACTCAGCGCTCGTATGGGACCAAACTCCTGCGCTGATGTTTTCCTGTAAATCAGTGTGTCGTCTGCATAACAAGATATTCTGCTGTTGTTAATCTGAGCTGCTGGGAGCATGCAGATGTTGCACATGTGTCCCTGTCCTTCAGATAAGATTCAAACCAGTTTAACTCTGTGAAGAAACGTCCCACACAGGTCCAGTCAGCCCAGTGATCTGTTGTGCACTGACATCCCATAATATCACGACTGAAACTGTTCATGTTTACACAGTTTATTTAAGCAGAGCGTTATCAGTGCTGTGCAATATCACTAAAATGTCCAATCATTCCAACTTGTATTATCTTACAATCATTGCAGTTTGTTTCGGGAGGAGTGTCGAGTATTTGATCTGATTTTATAGTTTAATATAAATAATGTAGTTTAATTAAACATTCTGTATTTCAAATGAATTGGCTTCATTCTTCTTGGGTTTTGTCTATAAAGAAATAAATCAGAATAAACTGGACAGGACTTGTAATTAACACGTCTGATAGCAAACTGATGTGAAGTTTAACAGCTTCACTCTCAGCAGCGTCTGACGTTTACAGCTTTACTCAGTTAAATTAAATGAAAGCAGCTGTTTGAATAACAGACAGCTGGTTAGTTTTAAAGTTGCTGATTCAGTCGAACTCGCTTGTGTTTGTGAACTTTTGTAGCTGATCTGGACTTTTAACTTTCTGCCTCACAAGACAAACAGCAGCCGTCTGTGTTTGCTGAACATCAGTTTATTAACGAGGATAATCACATGACTACAACAGATCATTTCCAATTATTCAAAGCGAGACTGAAGCTCAGAGTGAGTGTGTGAAGGATTATCTGTGAGTTTGTTTGTGTTGATCAGGTGTGTTTGTGTTGCAGCTCAGAAGTTTCACATCGAGTGTTACGGCCAGGACTTCCTGATGGTCGACAACATGCTGCTGCAGTGCAGCAGCAAAGTGCAGCAGGCCTGTTACACCAAAGGTGAGTCTGCGTGCGTCTGACCTCACTGACCCTGACTGATGATGCGTTCAGGTGCAAAGTTTCTGTTTACATTCAGTGTTTGTCATGAAGTCTCAGCGAGTCTGAGCACTGTTGTGTAAAACAGTGAAGCGATGTTTGGGACGATCGGGGTGACGGTGCAGCCTCCTCACTCCTATCTCCTCACTTTTTTTATTTGAAATGCTCAATGTGGCGGCGGCAGAGCGAGCGGCGTTGAGGCAGTACTCGTCACACCGAGCAGAACAAATCAGATCAGCAGGAAGCTTCATCATGAGTCCGCCGCCGCCACCCAACGCTATGCTGAGGGCATATGTAACCTCTGTAGTCACAGCAAAGCAGGACAGGAAGTGTTGCTAAAGCTAAGCTAGCTACCTGTTGAGTCTCAGCTGAGCAGCAGCAGGATCAGACTCTGAGCTTCATAGACGCTTTATACTGTCTTACATCTGCAGCTGCAGACATTACTGCAGGTAAACATGCTGCTGCATTAATTAGGGAGTACTCTGATTGGCTGGGGGTTGAAGGTGGGGGTCACACCATCAACCAATCAGAGTAGGAACTCATTAATAATGTAGATTTTATGTAAATGGTTTCAGAAACAGTCTGCTGGAGGACAGAGAGGAATCTGGCTGTAAGGAAAGATGGATTTACAGAAATCTAAAATAGACTCAGTATTTATAATGAGTAAAAAAGGCCATGATGTCATGTTTACCAGCTGACACCTGCATGAACATTCAACAGAGCAGAATCTGTGAGGTTTTTCATCTTCATCTTTCTGTTTGACACTTTTATTCATAACATGAAGGCAGCAGGATGAGCAGAGGAAGTGTCGACCATACTTCGTGTCCGGGGGGGGGGGGGATTAACGGGGGCTCGGGGGCTAAATTCCCCTAAAATACTGTAAAGTTGCTCTTGAAAGTGCGATGACGGGACTTTTAATGTAAAAATAAAGAGTTAAACAAATATATGAGTGTGACTGTTGTGAGGCAGCGACTGACGGTAACGTTACCAACAGGAAGCTGAGGGTCACATGACATGCAGACAACCAGATGCTGTGATGTTGAACTGACGTTGTTATGTAACGATTAAATGGGTAAAAATCCTCCCACAGTTCTAATCTGTAACTCACACATTAAATGTTCTTCATGCAGCGTAGAACCACAGCTTTCCCATCATTTCAGAATATTGACCTGGAAATGATCTAAAATACCCTGAAACAGATTAACGAGGACGACGTTGTGTCAGTGTGTTAATGAGGCTGCAGGTGAGACGCTGTGCTCTTCCTTTACAGTCTGAAGCTGATAACAATAAAAAGCTTTCACACACTTCCGGATCTTTACTCGATCACATGTCGATCTGACGGTGACGTCCAGCAGCAGAACAGGAAGTTAGATCAGTTGTTACTGTGTGTCTGTACTTTACTGCGGCGTGTCTGATGATGCGTTTCCTGTCTTCCTGTTGTGCAGATAACGGAGAGAAAGGCTGCACTCGGCTGGAATTCTGCTCCCGACCGGGATGGTCCTGCTGCCACACCAGCCGCTGTAACGCCTGAGCCAATCACAGCCCAGCAAACACTGACATCATCAAACCACATGAATCAATAAATGCTGAGAGAGATTTCCCAGAATGCTGTGTGACGTTTCTCTGAGATGAATCAGACCTGTATGTGTGGAGGGTTAAAGGTTAAAGTCCTGTTCAGTACGTGTGTGTGTGTGTGTGTGTGTGCGTGTGTGTGTGGTATCATGAAGCTGCTCGTTAACCGTCTTAACGAGGTCACATGTGAACAATATAATCACATAAGTACAACAGTAGATGATCATTTTCCAATTATTCAGAGTAAAGTATGAAGGGTTAAAGAGATAGTTCACAGGTTTTGAAGTGTGGTTGTATGAGGTGTACTACCTGGTCCACACTCTAAACAACAATGGTGTAAACGGCACTAAAAGTGGTTCTTTGGCTCGTAATCAGGGGAACCTGGTTTGAATGATGAAAGGCAGGTCTGTCTGTAATGTGTTATCCTCAGGAAACACACTGTTTAATGTAGTATTTTATTCTTTCCCAACTAAACTAAACTAAGCTGAAGGACCAGAGAAAACCTCTAAAGAACCATACAGGTTCTAAACAGGTTCTTTGTCTGGCAGCAGTGCTGTGTAGCACCTCAACTGTCCCAAAGAACCACTGAAGAACCACTGAAGAACCACTGAAGAACCACTGAAGAACCACTGACACTCAAAGCAGCCGAGTCCTTAATTATTCATAACTTTAAGCCTTAATAAAATGTAAACAGGTGAGTTATATAAAACCCCCGAACAGCCGCATGAAACCAGCGACAGAAACTGTTCTGTGTACCAGACTGTAAACATGATTATTACTGCTGTAAAGTCATTTTAACATGGGGGTCTATGAGGGTCTGTGAGGGTCTGTGGGGTCTATGGGGTCAATGGTCTATGGGGGTCTATGGTCTATGGGGTTCTATGAGGGTCTGTGGGGTCTATGAGGATCTGTGGGGTCCATGGGAGTCTGTGAGGTCTATGGGGGTCTGTGGGGTCTATGGTCTATGGGGGTCTGTGAGGGTCTGTGGGGTCTATGGGGCTCTGTGGGGTCAATGGTCTATGGGGGTCTATAGGGTCTATGAGGGTCTGTGAGGTCTATGGGGGTCTATGGGGTCTATGGTCTATGGGGGTCTGTGAGGGTCTGTGGGGTCTATGGGGGTCTGTGGGGTCAATGGTCTATGGGGGTCTGTCTATAGGGTCTATGAGGGTCTGTGAGGTCTATGGGAGTCTATGGGGTCAATGGTCTATGGGGTCAATGGTCTATGGGGGTCTATAGGGTCTATGAGGGTCTGTGGGGTCTATGAGGGTCTGTGGGGTCTATGGGGTCAATGGTCTATGGGCGTCTGTGGGGTCTATGGGGTCAATGGTCTATGGGGGTCTATAGGGTCTATGAGGGTCTGTGGGGTCTATGGGGTCAATGGTCTATGGGCGTCTGTGGGGTCTATGGGGTCAATGGTCTATGGGGGTCTGTGGGGTCTATAGGGTCTATGAGGGTCTGTGGGGTCTATGGGGGTCTGTGGGATCTATGGGGGTCTGTGGTCTACGACATGGTACGACGTGCTGCTGCAAGTCACTTTAATTCACTGAATGAGTAAAACTCAGTAATGAACTGATCCAGTTGATGAGTATTTTCAGGATCACAGATGTCATCGTTGCCACGGTAACAGCGGAAGGAAAATAAAAACGGATTCATCGTCGCAGTTTTCAAAAACATTTATTTGCATTTTTTTGTTGAAATCTTCAGTACAGTCTGTCGTCTGACAGGAATGCATGAGAGAAGACATGATTGGCTCAAAATATCGTCACATGAACATCATCATCATCATCATGGTATCAATGTCGTTATTGAACGCTGAAAATAAACAAACACTTTAATCCAGAAACTCCCACAAGACCCCGCCCCTAGCCCCGCCCCTCCCTGAACATCCAGGTGAGTCCTGAACTCTGTACAAGCCCTTCAGAGACGAGCGTAGAAAACACGAAGACAGACAGATGACTATTAAAAAGGCAAGAACAGGAACCCCCCCCACGACCCCTCCCTCCCTAAAATAATGACATCATCCTGACATTCAGAAAACTTTTTGAACAGAAATGGTCCAGAAGTGACAAAGACAGACAAGAAACATCTTCAGCATTCATTCCCTCAGTCCTAAAATTCAGCCAATCAGATGAGGACAGATGGAATCCTCCCACCTGATTGGCTGACTGTTGAAAATTAGTTTTGAATCTGAATAATGTTTTACAGAGTAGCTAAGAAGCTGCTGCCCCCTGGTGGTGACCAGAAATATACACACAGATATCTGCAGTATATACAGACAGACCTGAAGCTGCTGCAGAGAAACCTGCAGCCTGAAACATCTGCTGCAGCCGCAGAGAAACCTGCAGCCTGAAACATCTGCTGCAGCTGCAGAGAAACCTGCAGCCTGAAACATCTGCTGCAGCCGCAGAGAAACCTGCAGCCTGAAACATCTGCTGCAGCTGCAGAGAAACCTGCAGCCTGAAACATCTGCTGCAGCCGCAGAGAAACCTGCAGCCTGAAACATCTGCTGCAGCTGCAGAGAAACCTGCAGCCTGAAACATCTGCTGCAGCTGCAGAGAAACCTGCAGCCTGAAACATCTGCTGCAGCTGCAGAGAAACCTGCAGCCTGAAACATCTGCTGCAGCTGCAGAGAAACCTGCAGCCTGAAACATCTGCTGCAGCTGCAGAGAAACCTGCAGCCTGAAACATCTGCTGCAGCTGCAGAGAAACCTGCATCGTGACACGTCTGACCTTCCTGTTTACATTTTGTTCAGTTTTGGGGTTCGAGTTGCGTTCGGGAACATGTCCTCACTTCTCTTTCACACGTTTATTTCTGTTCTCTTGTTAGTCCTCTGTAGTAGATACTTCCTGTATGTTTCACATTAAAAGCCTTCCATTGTACCATCTCTTTCCAAATGGCTTTTATTGTGAAACATCCCCAGGAAGTATTGAGCTGTCCGAGTTTAACAAAGTAAAAGCATAACAAAGCTGAGTGGAATGAATGAGTGTCTTTTACCTGCTTTTATTTGTTCAGACTGTTCGCAGCACATTTCATACTTTTCCTTTGATCACTGATTGATAAAGACCAATAATCAATAATCTATAACACAGCAATAAAAACATTGATTAGAGGCAGTTTTTAACCTAATTTAAAACACATTTAAGACTTGCAGGTTCTCTCTGACACTTCCTGTTCAACTGCTCTGCTCTTATTGGAGGAGGGAAAGTTACCTGAGGTTCACCTTCTACACCTGCACGCTGCTTTTTATTCTTCAAGTCTTGTTGAAGAAAAGCATTTTGTTTCAAAATCCTTCAGCAGAAATCTCACCTTGGTGCGTCTTCTTCACCTTGTTCAGGTGTTCCTACCTGTCAGCTGCTCAGGTACAAAACATCTGAACACACCAAGGTGACATTTTTCAACCAAGCTAAAGGGTTTTAGGGATGAAAGTTAGTCCCCAGGTGTGACAGGTAACTTTTCCTTCTCCAGTCTCTGCAGGTAAATCAGGGTTCCACTCTCCAGGTGTTTAAAACTGTGACATCACATGTTTGTTAAAACCGAAGGAACATTTATTCTAACAGCTGATTGTTGAGAAAAAGATGTGACTGCGGCTGCAGGTTCAAACCCCCCACCCACACACACACACACACACACACACACACACACACACACTCATACGTTTGTACTTCTATCCTTGTGAGGACCCCTGATCCCAAACTGAACCTAAACCAAAACCTTAACCTCTAACCTTGAAACCAAATCTGAACCCTAAATAAGCCAAAGTGAGGACCAACCAAAATGTCCTCATAAACACAGACCTCAGACCTCCTCACAGACCCCAGACCTCCTCACAGACCTTTTCACAGACCTCAGACTTCCTCACAGACCCCAGACCCCCTCACAGACCTCTTCACAGACCTCAGACCTCCTCACAGACCTCCTCACAGACCTCCTCACAGACCTCCTCACAGCACAGGCCTAAAACTCAACTGTTCCTCGCATTGCAAATGCAGACGTCCTCATACCGAAGGTCTAAAACTGGTCCTCACAAAGACAGATGTACTCACTCACTCTCTCTCTCTCACACACACACTGGGCGATAGCCTCTATGAGGGGGGGGTGAGGGGGGGCAGCCCCTCGTCGCTGGGCGTGGCCGTGTTGTCAGAGGGGGGCGGGGTCGACTCGGAGTGGGGCGGGGTTAACTCTGAGGGGGGCGGGTCTAGCTCTGTGGGTGGTGGGGTTTCTGGGGAAGGTTCTTGGGTCCCGTTAGCCGTCAGGGGAGGGACGGGTTCCTGGGTGGGCGTGACTGTTGCAGGAAAGGGTGGAGTGAAGATAGCGTCCACTCTGCGGGGGGTGGAGTTAGAGAGGAGGCCGTCAGTCAGAGAGAGGGAGGACTTCTCCACCAGACGCCACTGCATGATGCTGGTGTCCTTCCCGCCCGTTGAGATCAGGTGACTGTCATTATACAGAAAGCTGACATTGGTCACGTGACTGCTGTGGGCGCTGTACTTATGACTGGGAGCCTGGAGACACAGAGACAGCAGCTGATTGATTAGTGATTATTGACATAATCAGCGTGTGTATGTTAGTGTGTCGCAGTGATCAAATTTCTCCAACAATCTCTCTCGTATAACTGTATTAATAATCTAAAGTTAATGTTCGTTAACGATACTGTCTGAAGTTAACGTTAGTAACTGTCTAGTTAACGCTAGCGACTGTCTAGTTAACGTTAGTAACTGTCTAGTTAAAGTTAGTGACTGTCTAAAGTTAACGTTAGTGACTGTCTAGTTAAAGTTAGTGACTGTGTAGTTAACGTTAGTAACTGTCTAAAGTTAACGTTAGTGACTGTCTAAAGTTAACGTTAGTGACTGTCTAAAGTTAACGTTAGTAACTGTCTAGTTAACGTTAGTGACTGTCTAGTTAACGTTAGTAACTGTCTAGTTAACGTTAGTGACTGTCTAAAGTTAACGTTAGTAACTGTCTAGTTAAAGTTAGTGACTGTCTAAAGTTAACGTTAGTAACTGTCTAGTTAAAGTTAGTAACTGTCTAAAGTTAACGTTAGTGACTGTCTAGTTAAAGTTAGTGACTGTGTAGTTAACGTTAGTGACTGTCTAGTTAAAGTTAGTGACTGTCTAGTTAACGTTAGTAACTGTCTAAAGTTAACGTTAGTAACTGTCTAGTTAAAGTTAGTGACTGTCTAGTTAACGTTAGTGACTGTCTAAAGTTAACGTTAGTAACTGTCTAGTTAACGTTAGTAACTGTCTAAAGTTAACGTTAGTAACTGTCTAGTTAAAGTTAGTGACTGTCTAAAGTTAACGTTAGTAACTGTCTAAAGTTAACGTTAGTAACTGTCTAGTTAAAGTTAGTGACTGTCTAGTTAACGTTAGTAACTGTCTAAAGTTAACGTTAGTAACTGTCTAGTTAAAGTTAGTGACTGTCTAGTTAACGTTAGTAACTGTCTAAAGTTAACGTTAGTAACTGTCTAGTTGACGTTAGTGACTGTCTAGTTAACGTTAGTGACTGTCTAGTTAAAGTTAGTGACTGTCTAGTTAACGTTAGTAACTGTCTACAGTTAACGTTAGTAACTGTCTAGTTAAAGTTAGTGACTGTCTAGTTGACGTTAGTGACTGTCTAGTTAACGTTAGTAACTGTCTAGTTAACATTAGTGACTGTCTAGTTAAAGTTAGTAACTGTCTAAAGTTAACGTTAGTAACTGTCTAAAGTTAACGTTAGTAACTGTCTAGTTAACGTTAGTGACTGTCTAAAGTTAACGTTAGTAACTGTCTAGTTAACGTTAGTAACTGTCTAGTTAACGTTAGTGACTGTCTAAAGTTAACGTTAGTAACTGTCTAAAGTTAACGTTAGTAACTGTCTAGTTAACGTTAGTAACTGTCTAGTTAACGTTAGTGACTGTCTAAAGTTAACGTTAGTGACTGTCTAAAGTTAACGTTAGTAACTGTCTAGTTAACGTTAGTAACTGTCTAGTTAACGTTAGTGACTGTCTAAAGTTAACGTTAGTAACTGTCTAGTTAACGTTAGTAACTGTCTAGTTAACGTTAGTGACTGTCTAAAGTTAACGTTAGTAACTGTCTAGTTAACGTTAGTAACTGTCTAGTTAACGTTAGTAACTGTCTAGTTAACGTTAGTAACTGTCTAAAGTTAACGTTAGTAACTGTCTAGTTAACGTTAGTAACTGTCTAGTTAAAGTTAGTAACTGTCTAGTTAACGTTAGTAACTGTCTAGTTAAAGTTAGTAACTGTCTAGTTAACGTTAGTAACTGTCTAGTTAACGTTAGTAACTGTCTAGTTAAAGTTAGTAACTGTCTAGTTAACGTTAGTAACTGTCTAGTTAACGTTAGTAACTGTCTAGTTAAAGTTAGTAACTGTCTAGTTAAAGTTAGTGACTGTCTAAAGTTAACGTTAGTAACTGTCTAGTTAACGTTAGTAACTGTCTAGTTAACGTTAGTAACTGTCTAGTTAAAGTTAGTAACTGTCTAGTTAAAGTTAGTGACTGTCTAGTTAAAGTTAGTGACTGTCTAGTTAAAGTTAGTGACTGTCTAAAGTTAACGTTAGTAACTGTCTAGTTAACGTTAGTAACTGTCTAGTTAACGTTAGTAACTGTCTAGTTAAAGTTAGTAACTGTCTAGTTAACGTTAGTGACTGTCTAAAGTTAACGTTAGTAACTGTCTAAAGTTAACGTTAGTAACTGTCTAGTTAACGTTAGTAACTGTCTAGTTAACGTTAGTAACTGTCTAGTTAAAGTTAGTGACTGTCTAGTTAAAGTTAGTAACTGTCTAGTTAACGTTAGTAACTGTCTAGTTAACGTTAGTAACTGTCTAAAGTTAACGTTAGTAACTGTCTAAAGTTAACGTTAGTGACTGTCTAAAGTTAACGTTAGTAACTGTCTAAAGTTAACGTTAGTAACTGTCTAAAGTTAACGTTAGTAACTGTCTAGTTAACGTTAGTAACTGTCTAGTTAACGTTAGTGACTGTCTAAAGTTAACGTTAGTAACTGTCTAAAGTTAACGTTAGTAACTGTCTAGTTAACGTTAGTAGCTGTCTAGTTAACGTTAGTAACTGTCTAAAGTTAACGTTAGTAACTGTCTAGTTAACGTTAGTGACTGTCTAGTTAACGTTAGTAACTGTCTAAAGTTAACGTTAGTAACTGTCTAGTTAACGTTAGTAGCTGTCTAGTTAACGTTAGTAACTGTCTAGTTAAAGTTAGTAACTGTCTAGTTAACGTTAGTGACTGTCTAAAGTTAACGTTAGTAACTGTCTAGTTAACGCTAGTAACTGTCTAAAGTTAACGTTAGTAACTGTCTAGTTAACGTTAGTAACTGTCTAAAGTTAACGTTAGTAACTGTCTAGTTAACGTTAGTAACTGTCTAGTTAACGTTAGTAACTGTCTAGTTAACGTTAGTGACTGTCTAAAGTTAACGTTAGTAACTGTCTAAAGTTAACGTTAGTAACTGTCTAGTTAACGTTAGTAACTGTCTAGTTAACGTTAGTGACTGTCTAGTTAACGTTAGTAACTGTCTAGTTAACGTTAGTAACTGTCTAGTTAACGTTAGTGACTGTCTAAAGTTAACGTTAGTAACTGTCTAAAGTTAACGTTAGTAACTGTCTAAAGTTAACGTTAGTAACTGTCTAGTTAACGTTAGTAACTGTCTAAAGTTAACGTTAGTAACTGTCTAGTTAACGTTAGTAACTGTCTAAAGTTAACGTTAGTAACTGTCTAGTTACCGTTAGTAACTGTCTAGTTAACGTTTGTTAACTGTTGTAATGGTTGTGAAATGAGTGTGTAGACTCACCTTGGGGGTGGAGCATGGGTAGGCGAACAGGTGAACTTTGCAGAAGTCGTCAGCCAGCGCGATCACCTTCCTGTTGTGAGATCTGATCAGAGCGTTGATGTCAGTGCCGTCTGATCCCTCCGGCCACACACCTGAGACACAAACACACACACACACACACACGTTGAAATGCAGAACTGCAACAAAACACATGTTTGGATATGTAGGGTCTTGTAGAAGACTGTAGAGTCTTTTGTCAGCTTCATTTTAAAGAATATTTATCTTCAAATTTATATATTATATACTCATCTTCATATTAAAACTGTACACACACACACACACGCAGGTGTACTGACCGAACACGTGGTATCCCAGCACGCAGGTGTAGGTCGCCCAGTCGATGTCTTTACACTCTGAACGATTTCTGATCAGTTTACATCCGTTTGGAACATCCCCTGAAAACACAGCTGTTACTAACCAGTACTGCAGTACACAGTACTGTTACTGTGCAGTATTGTAACCATGCAGTACTACAGTGCTGATTACTCACAGTAGAGGATCTCGTAGTCTCCAGAGTTGGACATGATGAAGTTGTTGTCAGGTGACCAGTCCAGGTGTGTGATGTAGCTGGAATGTCCCTGTGAAAACATCCAGGACTCACATCAACACAGCTGAACAACAACAACACACCTGAACATCACAACAGCACACCTGAACATCACAACAACACACCTCAACATCACAACAACACACCTGAACATCACAACACACCTCAACATCACAACAACACACCTGAACAACATCAACACACCTGAACATCACAACAACACACCTGAACATCACAGCACACCTGAACATCACAACAACACACCTGAACATCACAACACACCTGAACATCACAACACACCTGAACATCACAGCACACCTGAACATCACAACAACACACCTGAACATCACAACACACCTGAACATCACAACACACCTGAACATCAGTTTGTTAGAGCAAACCTGATCTCAAATCTTTACTGCACATAATCAGTAAACTCAGTTTAAATTTAAACAATTAGTATGAAGCTTTAAACACGAGGTAATAATTATTTCTGTCACTCATGATGTGATTGGTCCACTGATGGAACATCATTCCTATAATACTGGAGCTCATCAAACACAGCTATTACTATTAGACACATCTGTTACTGATCAGACTGAGAGCTACAGTCACGTCTCAGTGTCTTTGATCTATTTTTTAAATCTTTAACTTTATTTTTCATCTTCAGTTGCTGCTTCCTGTGTTTTGTCTGTCAGATTAAAGCTGAAATATATTTATGTAGCTGCAGTCAGATTCCACTTTATCATCATTAAGGAAATGTAAGTCTGTTAAATGACACTGAATAAAACTTTATTGACACTTTTCCTGCTCTGACTCTTTTTTGCTCCCTGAATACGTCAGCAGCAGTGACCTCTGGGATTTGTAGTTTCCTGCTACATTTTCCATATATAGGCGTCCCTGGACCTGGATCAGCACGTGCAGCACTCAGGACCGCCGCTGATACAGTGATGAACATGCATGTGCTGCTTATATCTCGCAGGTGTGGAACAGCTGAGACAGAATAACAAGCGCAGACGTACCGTGCACTTCCCATAGCGGCTGTACTTGCGTCCTCGCTCTGACACGGTGTACAGGTAAATAAAGTTATCATGGGATCCGACAGCCAGCAGACCGCCATCTGCAGAGACACACAGGAGCATTGTGGGATATGTAGTTCACATCCTTTCTTTTTTTTTTTCTTTAATTGGAATTGCAGAATAAGTGATTGACAGGACATGCAAGGCATGACGAGGTGGGACAAGCAGAGCAAACAACACATACAGACGTGTGTATTCAACAAATTATACCAGAAATAAAAACTAATTAATTAATTAATTAAGGCAAAAAGACAAAACTCTACACAACAAACAAAACAAAAAAGTAAAAAAGGTATTATCATCAGAAACTGCAAATATCAAATGTATTTTAATAATAATAATAAAATAAT